>NW_010972875.1:1032428-1058368 GCF_000737465.1 Haliaeetus leucocephalus | reverse complement strand
TCCAGTCCAAAACCTTATATACCTTATATTGTGTCAAAGTTTTATGACTATACACTAAACTTGATGAAAAAGCTACAATGATACTGCTGGCATAGTTAAAGAACAAAATGCACCAAACCAGCATGATAGTTTTACATATTATTCACAGAAGATAACATCCTTCCCATTGAGACATTTTCACTATCATCTTCACAGAATGTAAACCCAAGAACACTAAAGTGTAAAAAAAAAGAATAAAATCTGACACTGAAAATATTTTTTCTCTAGTCAAACAGAGTTATGAATAATGAGATGAGGAACTAATTACTGCTAAACAGATATGGGGATTGATGTCAAAACCAAACCCTTTTGTTCATGACACATATAGACTATATGCCATTTGACTTACTCTCCAGAAAATATGAAACTACTATAATGTAATGTTATACCCCTTCCAGGAAAAAAAGAAAAAGTAAATTTGTAAGTTAATCTATAAATAATTCTGAAACCAACATTAACCAGTGCATTTCAGTAAATATTTGCAAAATCTAACTCAAATTTTGGAAGGTAAAATGTTAATTTGTTAAAGCATGCAAATCAAGGCAGATTTGTCTAAAGCATCTGCAATGTCTAATTTGATGAGCTATTTTATCAGAAATATGTACACTACAAAAAAAGAATTACCAATGTTATCTTGGTAAAAATGCCATTCTAACTCTGAGACTGTTGTGTTTAAAGTAATGAAAAATAATATTCAATATAGAACTTCTCTGAATCTTGGTGCAATACAAAAATAGCTCTTAAGTCTTATAGGGACACTTGGCATTGCTACAGTACTAATACTGTATTCTTGCTACTTTTCTGAGTATCACCTGATTCACTATTTCAGAATTAATTCATAGAAGTGGATTTTTTTCTTTTTTTTTTTTTTTTATTACATTTGTGTCTTAAGTTTAGGAATAAACTGGTCAGTTACCTGGCATGAGAATTCTTTCCTCAGCAGGATTGCTTTGTGCAAAACAGGGTATTTTGGTGGTTAATAGAAAATCTTCTTTCATTACTTTACAATGTAATAGCTTATTACTAAACTGAGAAAGGATCTAATTAAAAACAGTGGGATTCATAACATGTTTGTTACTGATATAATATGCTGTGTCAACTGAAAACAAATTTTGAGCCTTAAAAACTACATTGACCTATAATTTATAATTTTTTTCTCATTTCTAGTTCTGATACGTTCTGCCTCTCTTTCTGTCTTTTGGGTTTTTTTCAGTGTTTTTTTTTTCCCCCTAAGAAATCTGCAGGGTCAGCCTTTTCTACCAATTCTATTTCCATAGCTGATCAGAATACAAACTACTTAATCAATTTCTGTAGCAACTCATAACAAGCAGATGACTGCAGTGTGATGAATTACCTACTGGAGTTTGGATAGTTCTCAGTTCATAAACAAATAGTACATAAAAAGTGAACAGTAATTCATCTCATTATGCAGATAGAAATTTGATAAACATGCAACTAATTAATGAAATACCTGTTACTTTTTGAAAATGTAAGCAACAACAGTCATCATTCAGGAATTAGATTTCTGTGATGGCTGTTATTGGAGTAACAAAAAAAACCCACAAACCCAAACATGGAATAAAGCTTTAAAACTTGATGTCTAACATATATAATGATTGAGTGAATGAGAAAACAAAATGGCTAAATAGTAGTCAGAACGGTTGTTGTCATCCTCCAGGTAGGGATTTGGTTCAGGGATAGGGAGAATTAAATGAAATGGAGACTCAGATTCCTCTCCCCAGATTTTCTGTACACTAGCAAAATTATAGTTTTAATGGAAGAGTAAAGCATGCTATGCATTTCACTACAGTCATGAATGCCAGACTATAGCATTCAACTATAGCTTTCAACTCTCAAAACATCATGTTCTTTTCAGTGTTTGTCACTTTCTCCTTAATTCCTTCATTGGATCTTTCCAAAGCCTTAATTTCTTTTTGTGTCAGTAGAGTCTGTGCCTTATGCAATGGGGTGAATTTTCTGATACAGACCTTGATCAGAAAGATACACTCTTTTTGCATATTTTTATCACAAAATATCCATCTTTTCTGGATTTACTCATTTTTAGAATTGATTTCTAACTTACCATAGTAAGAGAAGGGCAACTACCTTTATCCTCTGACCATGTACATATCCTGGCCATTTATTTTAGGATGTTTAGCTAAACTGTTGTCTAAAATTAGCTTACAAGTTCAGTGTCTAAGATAGGTGGTCTAAAACCCATCAGAATACCTTAAGACAAAGTGGATAATTAACACCACAAGACACACAAGAAAATAGTAGGAAAACCAGAAAAAAATACATTAATACATGCAAAAATAGGTACATATCTATCAAGTGAATGAAGTAATATAGAATCTAAGAGATTATCTTGCCTCATCTCTTTACACAATTTTTTGTGACTTTTGATACAAACATTCCCATAGTAACTATTTGTGATATCACAAATAAAGGTTTATAATTGAAGGGGGAAATAAGATGTACGGGAAGATCAACTTGAGAAACAGAAATCATAGTTTCACACATATATGCTTAGTATACCAACAAAAACAGGAAAAAGAAATTAAAATTATGAAGGGTATTGTTCTGAATTTTGTCCTTTCCAAGGCTTTCTTTTTCTTTGACTCATAAATTCCTGCTTTTGTCCCTTTACAAAACAACTTTATTTACGAAGATGTAACAGTCTGCAGTAATAGTAAGTATGAAATAGTGGTCTATATATGGAAAACCTAAGCTTCAACATTTGTTACTAACCAAAATGGCTAATTCCAGAGTCTGCTGCTTTGGCATCTCTAATTGAAAAACATACAAGTCTGGCAATCGGATATAATTTGCTGAAGATTCAAGACAGAGCAGAAGTGTATGGCCTTTTCTTATAGTGATCTGCTAATGTCTGGCACTCTGAAGTTTTATTTTCTATAGTCATCTCTCAAACTTCATCTCTTCATTGAAAAATCTGATTAGAAAATACTGTAAGTGACTCCTTATGACATTTCACACATACACTGGGGACTGAAGTGTTTAAATATGAGAATCTTCAGAGGAATATCATTGTTATGGAAATAATTCTATGAATGAATTTCTACATGAAATTCCATCTAAAACATGGTATTATATTACCTTGGTTTGGGGCTGTGTGTCTGGAAATGTGTAACTTAATATCCACTAGGCACTACTAGCTACATGCATATGATGAGCTCCCCAGAGTTACTATTTTATGGACCAGAAAATTAAGATTTATTTTTTTTTAAACAAACTTTATCATTTCACATTTGTAATGACATTGCTTTTAGTATTTCCTATCCAATAATATCACTAGTGGAAAAGGTGGAAATGAAGACTGTGTTTGGATCGTTCTTTAATATTAGTATTAATAATTGCTAAGTTGATTAGAAACATGCTCTTTTCCTGAATGTGTCCATAATTGTAAACAAGATAACTTCCCCTTTGTTAGATTCAGTGTTTGTGGGACTAGGTCCTGATGTATTTAATGAAACAGAATGATCGGGTTACCAAAACTAAAAACCAAGATGTCAAGAAGCTGTGAAACCAATAGATTCTTGGACTCCTACGCTGTATATGCTACTTTTCCAATTCCTGTCCTTGTGTTAGTTTTGAAAGGGAATTGATAGTTTATGGGAACTCTATTGGTACTGTGGATTGCCTTTTTAAAATTTTATTTTCCTTTTTATACTGCTTTAAATTAGATAAACAGGGGTGATTTAGAAGAATATTTAATATATGAAATATATCAGTGTCCTTCCATGAAAACACAATTTCCATGCTGGTATTAGTGAAGTAAGAAGTTAAATCCTTCTAAAAAGTAGTGGGGTACATGGTCCAAAATTGCTAAGAAATTATTACTTGGGTTTCTCCCCCTATTCTCACCACTTGATCAGGTTAGAGATGAGCAACAGCTATTCAAAATTTTCAAAGAGTCTTGAAAAGTCCTGTGAAAATATTTTTAAGAAATAATATCTTACCTAAAAGAGAAAAAATAGAATAGTCATTTCATATCATACATTAATTTCACATCAGAATGTCTATGAGGTGAACTTAACTCCCAGGTTAGGCTCCTACATTTAAAATACATCTAGACAGCACTTCTTGTGAACTGATCTTCTTTAGAACAGAAGAGTTCTAATAACCCCCTAAGTAAATTAAAAGTAATTTAATGCAATTTTAGCTATGCAGCTACATCTTGATTAAACTTATTGTTGGCTTAAGTATAATGACGTTGATTTTTTTTGTTCTCTATTTCTTTAGTTAAGGATCAGTTACATTATTTTGAGCAGCTTACATTTTAGATATGCATCACCAGTTAGTGTCCTACTTCCCTAGATTTTATTTACAAGTCTATTATTCAGAGGGGAAAACCACAAAGAAATTCTGCTAATTTTATGAAACATCACTACATTACAATATAGTAAATGAAAGTCTATTATGTTTCAGATTGGTCTGTACACTCAAGCTGCCAAAGAAATGGGTGGCTGAATTGATTATAATCTGTGTGGAATTGACCGTACATGAATGTTAAGCAATTTTCTACAAAATTACACAAAATTGGAACATCACCATAGCAATATTTTATTGTATGCAATTGTAACTAAATATTATAACCTTAAATAGAAACTTGTTTGATATGTATCATGTTCTGTAAAATCCAGTCTTATTGAAATGAATTTGTAGAAACAGTGCAAATATTTCTGCTAAATACTTTTTGTAGAATTTGCTAGGAATGCAAAAAAAGTCCAAGGAAGTTCAAGTGTTTAATGACAACACTTAAAGATAATGTGTTTCAGGGCAGTAGCACAGAAGACGAGGTGACTTTTATTGTTCTCTTCTAGAAGCCTAGTACCTTTTCTCCGTATCTCTAAAGAACCTAGCATTGCTGCATGCAGATGCACCCAGCCTTTCATGGCCAGCTGCAGGATCTTAGCCACACATTTTAAGTAAGGCTTATGAAAAGGTTCATTCAGCTCCCATGATCTAGCATACTGAAGACTTTTTAAAGTTAGTATTTTGCTTCTTTCCATTAAAAAAATTCTTAAAGACAAGCTCTTCCATTATCCGAAAATAGAAATTCAACAATACTTCAGCTCACTCCAAACCATCTGTTTACACTCATTTCTATTGCAAACTTCTCAATGATATGCATTTTGCCCAAGCCGTCAGTACTGCCTTTGCCAACGTTAGATAACATCCCACAATTGTGGTAGCTCTTTTCAGTCATAGTGCTAGAACAAATTTTCAGCAGCAGAAGGAAAGGCTTAAGATAGCTGTATGTATATCTGAAAATAAGCTAAAATTATGTAAAAAGCAAGCAGTGCAGACGGACTGTATTGTTCAATACACTGTTTTTAAAATTTGTGCCATTAACAATATGCAATTTATACAATGCAAATACAGACATTTTTTAATACAACTTTGCCATGTAAATAATGCTAGCTGTAGTCTCCACACAACATGAATTTATAATTTTCCCCCACTTGTTGGAAGAAGAGCTCCATTACAACTATGAGCTAGACATGATTCTGACATCATTACCATCTAAAAATAGATTAAAGTGTCTTATCTTTTCTGTTTTGTTTTTTGTTTTGTTTTGTTTTGGGTTTTTTTTGTTTTGGTTTGGTTTGGTTTTGGTTTTCTTTTAGTAGTTTTGTCCCTATTTCTCAGGGGATATACTATCTAAAAATAATAATAAAAAAATAATCAGGCAATAAAAACCTTCTTATCAGAAGATCTCATATTCTCTTTTCCATTTGTTTTCAAAAACATCTCCTCTCTTTTGACTTCAGGAATACTGAAGAATGTTGTACTAATTTTCAGTGTCATTAATGTACCCTTATGCAAAATGTGGAATGAAAACAGGCATTAAAAGAAAGGAAGAAAAAGAAAGAAAGATAAATGACCCAACATTAATGAAAAATACTTTTCTGGTCACTTAACAGGAACAGGTCTCTTAGTGATTGTTTAAAAAGAGCTGATCATTGTCGAGGTTTTTTATTGTAGTTCTCTGAAACCTGGGGGTGATAATATCAGGGCTTGAAGCTGATAAATACAGGACATTGTGCTCAGAAATGTTTGGCTTTATAACTAAGTTTAAACATTTACAAACTTGAATGGATTTATAATGTAATCAAATATGTTCTCCCATTCATGTTCCACCTACCATCTCTTGTCTACAGTAGTTTAAGGATTACAGAATTGGGTTGACACATTTGGCTGTATTCATTTAAATATCCAAATCATTAAGAAACGAGAGGATTCTTTTTTCATTCCTTTTTCAAATTACACTTAATCTAAAAAAAAGAAAAACCTCTCCTTAAGAAGTTCTGAACTGTCAGCTGAAGCAAGTAAAATTATTTCTTATGTAGATAACAGATTGGCAGAGGCAGCCGCAATGCACAGTTTCTTAACACTGCCTTACTAGTGTGTGTTTGATCTCAAAAGTACCTCTTTTGGGGAAAGAGCTCACTCCATTTCTATTGATGATAAATTTTGTCCATTCTACAGCTTTTGCTAAAATAGATGGTTCTTACCGTAGTGGTTGTTTAAGGGAAACAAGACTGATAACAGATATATCAGCCTATATCTAGAATAACTTAATTGGTTTCAGTGTTGTTATTTCATGCTTCAACAACAGAACAAAGATACCATTTAAAGACACTTTGAGGAAAAACTAGAAGAATTTGAGCCAGACACGTATGATGATTTTAAAAGATTTTGGCAAAGGGATAAAAAAGTGAGAAAATAGAGTATAAAAGATAGTAAATACTCAAAACCAATGGAGGTTAGGGGGAAAAAAAGCCAGCAATCAAATGTTGCTCTTGACTCAGTGAGAAATCAGTAAAAAAATTCCACTGTACATCTAGTCATGAGTTGTAGATTGTAGTCAGAAACAGTCTGGTGGACTAAGGAGGTGATGTGAAGTCTTGGCTATTGGCCTGTGTGGCCTATGTTAGCATGGTGCTTGCATCTCCTCAGGCCTAGTTAATAAAAAATTTTTAAGATTTTAATGTTTAGGTATCAAACAACTTCAGCATTTTTTAGCTTCACTTTGGACTGATATAAAAACTTAAACTCAATTTCTACTTGCTTTAAAATCAAAAAGAGAAAAATTATTTTTGCAGGTAGGATTCTGGCAAAATTACTGTCTTCTACAAGTACTGTTCTATAGTCTCTTAGCTAGACATGCTATTTTTTAATGAAAGAAAGAAGATATAAGGCTTTTTGTTTTCTAGTTACAAATATTTCTTTCTTTCTTCAAATCTTAGGAACTAGAAATCACTCTTGAGTTTCAAGGTAAAAAATGACATCTAGTTTCAGTGAAAAGAAAGAAATGCAGAAGTGCATGGTTAGTGCATTCACAATGTTCTAACAGCATGGGCATGTCAGATTTGTAGAATGAGACAATATCTTTTATTAAATCAGCTGTCATGATGGAAAAAATCAGACAAGCTTTCAGACTCACAAGCCCTTCTTCAGATCTGGAAGAAAAGTGCTCTGAAGGAAAGCAGCAGCTTAAAAAACATGGATTGCAGTTTAGTTAGATATGCACCAATTAAACTAGCTACCAAATGTTCTTCAGTCCTTAGAAAAGGCTTTGAGCAAAGGCCTTTGACAGAAAGATCATTTTTTGGAATTAATTTCTATTTCTTACACTGCTCCACCAGTGAGTAGGCTGGGCATTCACAACAAGTTCAGAGGGGACACAGCTGGGACAGCTGACCCCAACTGACCAAAGGGATATTCCAGACCATATGACATCATGCTCAGCATACAAAGCTATGAAAAGAAGGAGAAAGTGGGGGATGTTCAGAGTGACGGCATTTCTAGAAATGGCTGAGAATCTTCCTGCTAATGGGAAGTAATGAATTCCTTATTTTGCTGTGCTTGTGTGCACAACTTCTGCTTTACCTATTAAACTGTTTTTACCTCAACCTATGAGCTATCTCACTTTTGCTCTTCTGATTCTCTGTCCCAACCCACTGTGGGGGGAGTGAGCAAGAGGCTGGGTGGGGCTCAGTGGACCACCAGGGTTAACACACAACACCAACAGATATATTTTTCACCTCTAGCAGCTGATATAATAAAATACATTTCTTCTATCTAGAAAACTTGTTTTGGGAAGTAAGTGACATGACAGAAATGTCCTGAAAATCCCCCAGATGCTATCAGAGTTTAAAAAGAGGATTGTTAAGCTCCAGTAATGGTAATATGCTCTCCCAGTGTTATTGATTCTTTCACATGAAAAAACGTAGTAAGGAAAAACTATAAGAGGTGCTGGAAGATCTATCCATGCCAGGACACTAGGGAGAGGCAAGTAAACTCTGGGGAAATGCCAAAACTTTGTGCCTTTTAGTTGTTTTCTACAGGTATTGCCATGGTGTCTTTTTTCTCTACTGTTCATTATCAGAGTTTCAAGAAATGATCAACAAATTACAAATGAAATAAGAAATAACACTACATAAAATAAGCAAAACAAATTTTCAAACTGAACAATAATTGGATCAAAAAAAAGGCATGAAAACAATCCAAAGAAATGAACAATAAGTATCAGCAGAATGAGGAGCTGATGGTCATTATGAACAAGATTTAAAAACAAAACAAAACAACTTAACAGTCATCTTCCAGAAAGCTAGGGTCTTATCACATCATTTACAGAATAAATTACAATCCTAATTTCTCCTAACATATCAACTTAACTTAGATTTGGGCAGTAAAAATGAAGTAAGATGTAATTGAATATAAAAGTGATTTTTTTTCTTAATTTTTTTGTTAAATAATTTTTCTCCAAATGCATTTGCATAAGCCCGTTTTTCTGGCACCCAGATCTGAAACAAAATTCTTCAAGAAAGGGACTCAGTCTGGCCATTAAACTCAGGTGCCAACCAGATTTTCCAAGAACTGCTGGGCCTATTTTGAAAGGTTATTTTTTTCACATGTATTGATCATTTTTTTCTCTAGGTTTCAGTAAATAGAAAAAAAAAAAAAATCATTTTCCTTAATGTCAGATCTTGCTTGTGAAAGAGAGAAACAACTCAATACTTCCGGTTTCAGCTGAAGATTTTTAAAGAGTTGGTAATGTGTCAAAATAATTAGATCTCATCAAGTTAAAGTCTTCATCAAGCTTCATTCTCAGCCAATGTAAACATTTCCTCATTTTACAATGATCTTTCTAGATTAAGGATTTTTTCATTTAAGTCAGTTTGTTTAGCCAGACTTGATTCTAATCTTATGCACAGTGAAACATTGTGGAAATAGCCTCAGGAATGTCCATTGATGATGAAAGCAACAAAGAGTTGTTTCTAAGCAGGATGTTTAACAGGAACTCGTAAGCATATTACATCTGTTACAACTTTTCTGCAATCATCTTGCATTGATAAAGATGGACACTTTACCTTAGTAATTTTATTGCTTAATTAAAATAGTTCACTTTGCTTTAGGGATGAATCCTTATTTTTTTCTAAGTGGACTTTAGATTTTTCACTTTAATAGTGAAGGCAGAAAGCAGTTAGAATTTTTTGTCTAATATTACAAAGAGTTTATATTCATTTGAAGTGTTTAGGGCATGAGATTTTTGAAACTGCCAAGACCAGTTACTACCAAATGTTAAAGGAAAAGACTGACAGTATAGTCAGGTGCTATATGTCATTCCCATAATACACTGAGTTTATTAAAAAACCCAAACCCCCAAAAAGTATTAAGAACTTTCAAAATGTAAATTATTGTTTTCTCATTTGTATCACTCTTGATGTATAAGTAACCACATAGAGCAAGATCGTATATCATGCATCTTGCCAAAATTTAGATGTCTTTTCACTTCAGAAAAATGTGGGCTTCTAGTCTAACATCGTTACTTTGTATGAAGTATTACAAACAGTTTTATAACATACTATGAAGTTCATGACATATAATAATTTAAACCATCAACAGTCAGGAAAATACTAATTAATTATTCTGATTATACAATTTCAGCACTGCTTCCTCTTTAAAGACCTATCAGAAGGGAAAATAATACACTAGGGTTATAAATATAACCACTATGTCACTACATACAGACAATATAAAATGTATACTATGCTTTATTTTTAGGATAGTGCTTTAAACATGACTCAAACAGAATTAAGCTTTAAGGACTTAAATAAGAGTGGCCTTAGCTTTATGGGCTGTGAAAGTTCCTCTGAACTTCTATCAGAAACTGATTTCTGGCACTTCTTATGACCTTAGAGTATAAGCAAAATATAAATATGCTGAAATAACCAATATACTAAAAATTGTTACTTTGGAACAAATTATTAGTATCTATGGGCTTCCTTCTTTAAGCATAGTTCCTCATTTCATACAAATTACAATGTTCTTCCCAAGTTTCTAAAATTAAATACTGGCAAATATATTTAATTCCCTCTTTTCATATTGTCTATTTAATTTTGTATTTATAAAACTTAGCGTAGCTTTATAACAGAGTTTCAATTTACTATTTTTTTCCAACTGTCCTCTAGGTTCTTGTAACTAAATACAGTATTTAAGTTTGTCATAATGATCATAATATATCGTCATCAATAAGGAGACCTTAGATCTCATCTTCATGCTAAAATTGTTCTTCTGTCTGAGGATTACTTGCTGGAGAAATTTTGCTAATTTTCAGCCTTCTTTTTGTAGCATCCACACTCAGAGCTAGTACTAGTTTATGATTTGTGCTAGCACAGTCATGTGTAGTATGTATAACTATGGACAGAGTTAAAGCCATGCCTCAGGTTTTTCATCTGAAAGTAATTTTAAATAGAGGTAAAATCCTATCAAAATACTTAGATGAAAATGGTAGGATATTGCTAAGTTTTCTTAATAAATTTAATAAGAATAATTTAGTAACAACAACAATAATCCATTGTCTTTATTATTATTCTGTGAAAAGATGGAGAGAATTGAGAAAAAATAACCATCACTTGAGTAATGTTATAGAACCTAAAATGTATCACAGATAAAAGAAAGTAGTTACATATGAGCTGAAGTGTAAGAAAGAAGGATGGGCACTGTGTTTGATTAACAGAAAGCTAGAAACAGAATGAAGATTAATGGAGGGGAAAAAAAGCAGAGGAAACATGAATAGGGAGTAAAATAACGTATTAATTTTCCTTGATTAGGCCTAGAAGTATTAGGTTACTTTCTTTAATAAGTAAGCCAATAGTTCCTCACTACATGGTTTAAAAGATGCTTTTTACTCAGGCTGAATAAGACTGATAACAGACTCCGTAACAGTATTAGATGGAGATACTATTAAAATTTTGGCAACATATCTTAGGGTAGTGCTATTCAGATACTATTGGAGCCCCAAAAGCCACTTGGCCAAATAGTCTGGCAAACCAGGAACTGGTGGAAAGCTGGCCTTGTAATGAAGAATGTGTTACTGGCTTTGAACCTAATTTAGTGAAAACATAAACTTGATTGCTGCAGTTCTGAAGATCACAAGTAAAAGGGAATACAATGCAAAGGTTAACTGTTTGTGACAGAGGTAAATAATGCCCATTTCGATAGGGGAAATTAGTTCTACATAGCACTGAGAAATTTATTAAGACTGATGAGTTAAGGGCAGCAAAGAAGACAATGCAAAAAAAGTTATAGCCTAACATTACCAAGAAAAGCACAAGGACCTGAGAGACAGCACAAGCACCCTGCCTCACCTGTGGTGTCTCAAGAGCTGATCAGTTCTCACTTAACTGCAGTTTTGCTTATTTGTGCTAATTAATGTGTAGCAGTTTATCTGACATATCCCTTAACAGTTGATATCTCATGTGACATTGTATGAGTTATTCTGCTTGTGCTTTGAAGTGCTATGGAAATCCTGAGTAGCTCTCCTCTCCTACTGCAAGGACTGCCTTTATGAAGCAAATGAAGAGTGGAAGTGGCTGAACATCATCTTCTGATGAGAGAATAATTTTTTTTTTCCTTTGCTTCTGTGTATGGCCTTTGCTGCTTTTTTTCATTAAGCTGCCTTTATCTCAACCCACAAGTTTTGCATCTTATTTTCTTTCCCTGTCCTGCTGAGGGGAAGTGAGAGAAGAGCTTAGTGGGCACCATACAATGACATATCAAGAAACAAAGTGGTCAAGGACTTAAAATATTTTAACATATTTTTTACTGTAACCTTGCTTTGTATCACTGAACTATAAATGAGAAATTCAATCCTCTAGTACCGTTTGGCTGCCTATGTGTGGTGGGTTGACCCTGGGGATGCCAGCTGCCCACCAAAGCCACTCTATCACTCCCTCTCTTCCTCAACTGGACAGGGGAGAGAAAATATAGCAAAAGGCTTGTGGGTTGAGATAAGGACAGTGAGATCACTTGCCAACTACCTCTATGGGCAAAACAGACTTGACTTGGGGGAATTAAATTAATTTATTGCCAATCAAATCAGAGTAAGGTAATGAGAAATAAAACTGAATCTTAAAACACCTTCCCCCCACCCCTCCCTTCTTCCTAGGCTTAACTTCAGTTCCAATTTCTCTACATCCTCCCCACCCCCAGCAGCGCAAGGGTCAGGAATGGGGGTTGTGATCAGTTGGTCACATGTTGTCTCTGCCACTCCTTCTGCCTCACACTCTTCCCCTGCTCCAGCACGGGGTCCCTCCCATAGACTCCAGCATGAGTCTTTCCCACAGGCTACAGTCCTTCAGGCACAGACTGTTCCAGCATGGGTCCCCTGCAGGATCACAAGTCCTGCCAGAAAACATGCTCCAGCGTGGGCTCCTCTGTCTATGGGGCCACAGGTCCTGCCAGGAGCCTGCTCCAGCATAGGCTTCCCACAGGGTCACAGCCTCCTTTGGGGGTATCCCCCTGCTCTGGCATGGGATCCTTCATGGCCTGCAGGTGAATATCTGCTCCACCATGGACCTCCATGGGCTGCAGGGGGACAGCCTCCCTCACCATGGTCTTCCCCACAGGCTGCAGGGGAATCTCTGCTCTGGCACCTGGAGCACCTCCTCCCCTTCCTGCTTCACTGACCTTGGGGTCTGCAGGGTTGTTTCTCCCACATATTCTCACTCCCCTCTCTGGCTACAGTTTCTGTTGCACAGCAACATTTTTCCCTTCTTAAATCTGTTCTCCCAGAGGCGCTACCACCATCGCTGATGGGCTCGACCTTGGCCAGCGATGGGTCTGTCTTGGAGCCGGCTGGCATTGGCTCTGTTGGACATAGGAGAAGCTTCCAGCAGCTTCTCACAGAAGCCACCCCTGTAGCCCCCCTGCTACCAAAAACTTGACACGCAAATCCAATACACTATGAATTTTAAAATAAGCAGAAAGTTGATCTCAGCTTTTGTTATTTTTATGAAGATGAAGATTTGAGACTTTTGTCTTAGATCCTCACAGAGATTTACTTGAGATCTACACCTGCAAAGTTATAAAATATTTACCTGATGATTTTTTAAAAATAATTACCAGAAAAAAAGAAACCAAATGTTTGACAAACTTATTAAATAATATTTAAACACTTTTATTAATATATAAATATATCTTTCTCCTCAAAATATTAATATTACAAAAATGTCACCTGAGTTTAGTTCATATCATTAATATGCAATCTTCTTAACTGAAATACTTTATACAGGCGATACACAGCATCTGGACCTTGTAACTGAGTTTTTTGAAGTTTGTCATTTTTTGGAGTTATGTGTGGGTCAGTGATCTGGACACGATGATTTACATTGCACACACAATTAATCAGCTCATTAAATATGGAAAAGTAACTGTGAAAACTAAAATACTGGTCACCTATTTATAAAAAAACCATTTTGTCCTTGAGTTGTTGATGTAGCAGCTCTTCCTACATTTTGTGTCTACCACTCATGTACAGAAAGTTTAGTATCAGGGCCTAAAATGGTAGTCAATGTGTGTGTATATATATATATTTATAAAATAATTGAATTACACAGAAGCATTGTATTTATTTTTTAAATGACTCTAGCTCATCTTTGAAAGAATAAATTGACAATTTTGAAGAAAGAAATCAACATAGTTCAACAGAGTTCAAAGCAAATATCAATAGTACTTTGGTTTGCATTTTATCATTTTGATAAAATATGAGGGCTTATGATACCCTCTGCATTACCGTTCATTTATAAGATTTTGAGGAAGCTGGTAATAGTCACAAATTAAGAACTTCTTTTCTTTATGAAGACTCTGCTTCAGTGTGCAACCTAAAGAAAAAGGAAGAAAACTTGTCTTTAATCAGACTTAGGCAGATGGACAACAGAGAGAAGATAGAGCAAAGGAGACCTGTTGGGCAACAGTCAAGGTGGGTAAGCCACAATCAGTAATCACAGAATGGTATTCTTCCATTTTTTCATTCAATTCAGTGAAGTAAAAGCAGCAAAAAAAATCCACTGAATGTACTCAAATCCACATGGTATTTCTAATTTGTCAAGGCAAAGTACAAGGAAGCCTTAGCATAAAGCTTATGTTTATCTGTCTCAGAAAACCTTATATGTATTTATACAAGCATGCATTTTAAATACAGCTCTAGAAGTCTTATGTCTAATCTATATATAAGAAGCTATTGTTAGTAATATTTATTCAAAAGATATTTCCTGTATCACAGAATATTCCGACTTATTTGCATATGGATATCAGAAACTAACCCCACATAAGCTTAGAAGTGAGTAAATAAACCAATAATTGCTAATAATACTAGTAGAAAACATAATCCAAAGCTATGAATTATACTATGAAGGTTCCAGAAGATTTATGGCATTTTAAAAGCTGTTGAAGATACTGAGCATTTAGCAAACTGGGTCTGTATTTGTATTCTGTTGCTGAAGTGAGAAGCTATGCCATCTAACCAATTCAGTGAAAAAGATCTGGCAGGTTTTCAGAACTGTTATATCTTTTATCTCAACTTCATAGTTTATATATCTAAAGACACATTTTTGAGAGGAAGTGCTGGTAATGCTACTTTGTAGTCAGACTGTGTTGCATCTGCCATCTAATCATCAGAATGGTCTTCAAACAGACTAAGGACAGTTCATCAAATAAGAAAAGAAAATACTCATTTCTGTTAGAGGCAGCTGAAGGAGGCAGGGAAGGACATCATTATTGCAAACATTTTAGAGTTTTTCTTTGTTTAATTTTCTACCAGCTGTGATGTCAATGAACATCTAGTCCTTCAAAATTTCACACCTAAGAATAGTCCTCATTTCTTTTAAAATAATTACTTGCATGGTAAAACTATCAACAAGAGAAAGGCTATTTGGGATCAAATTTATACCTGTTGTTTCATTTCTGGTTTATAGTCTGCCAGGAAATGTAACCTCCAGCTCTGAAATGGAGCTTAAGCCCCTTTTTGATTCCTGAAGTGAGCAGACTATTTTGTGTTCATTTGGAGTTTCTTAAATATTATCATTATGTTCTTGTTTGTTTCTGTTTCCTTCTTATTCCTAAGTTAATCTTACACTGGTGATATTTCAAATTTTACTCTCAAAAGAGGAAAAAAATTACATAAAATGGTAATGAAAAAGACTAATAGCTGAAAAATATTATTTAGCAATGTTACCAAATTGCTAAGTAGATAGAAGTAGATTTGAATATCAGATATTTAGGAAGTGGACTTCTCTTATCCTATCCTGTCCTCATACATATGAAGTTAATTTATCTTAGTAATAGAGAGACAATTTTTCACAGGTTTTCCATACAAACTCAGCATACTTAAAGCCCCCACTGTTTTTTTTCTGAAGATTACTTCTGACACTGTCTATTCAGTTATGAGATAGAAAGTAATTTAGAAGACAGGCTCTTGAGGTTTGTGGTTTAATTTGGTTTTGGGGTTTTTTTTGTTTTTTTTTTTTTCAAAACTCACATCACCCAAATTATGTAGACATATAAGCTGGTGATTTCTAGTGTGCTTGACTTCAGTAGGGCTATGGTAATGTACAGCAGATAAAGACTTTACAAGTTTGGCACTCCTGTATTCTTCTTACTTAGGAAATAACATTTAAACTTTTCTTCTTTCTCTGCAGTAGTATGAATAACATGCTGTACTTTCATAAATGCATGGATGTATTTTTGAGTTGTAAATTTAATTTCTTTACAAATCCCTCCAAATTAAAAATATGTGCAGTCATGCAACTACTTATGTCTTTGAAAGGGATTTATTTTCTTCTTACTTTAAATGAAGGAGATGAAACTCAAGAAAGTGAATAACATACTCTGATCTGATCTCATTCCTCTCAGCATAATTCCAGGTCAGTTATGCTCAGCAGGAGAAAAAGTGCAACTGAATAGGTTTTTTTTACTCTGAATTGTAAAAAGGATTTATGATTGCAAAACTGAATGCTCTGTCACTGATAAAAAGATTTCTAAAAGAGATTAACAGAAATATAAGTAATTTCAAATGTGTGCCTTTGTCTATTGTGAGTTCAATGAGATTTTTGATAATTTTACATACACAATTACTTATAATGACCTTTATTCTTTCTCAGACTGCTTGATAACTTTGGACATAGCTAATCTCATTTCTAATGTTAGGTTTGAACCAAAGTAAGTTGCAAAATCATTATTAGTCTCTGAAAGAAGTAAACTAGTACTGCCCTTCTTTTTCTACATATGATCATGACCATTAATCCAGTTGATTAAATCAAATGTTTAACAATTTAATTTTTAATCTCTTCCCATTCTCATTTCCTGCTTCAGGACTTTTGGGGGGCAATCAATCTCTGCAGGATGGCCAGAACCAGTCTGAGGACTGAGGGTAGGATAAGTCCCGTTCATTTAGGACTGGCTGATGAAAAACTTGTTTTTCCATCCTACAGGAACACGAGGATTTTACCAGTTGTTTTTAGCTATCTGGCTTGATAGGACTACTAGGACTAGTTCCTGGTTTTCTCCCTGTGTACACCCTCTTCAGTTTGCACTATGGCATAGCTTTTCTGTTTGTTTGTTTGTTTGTTTTTTGTTTTGTTGGTTTTGTTTGTTTATTTGTTTTTTCCTGGGCCGACCTAATCTTTGTTCCTGACTTCATCTAAAAGTGTTGAGCCACACACTTCTGCTCCCCAGCTTTGACCAGACTTGAGAAGGTGTTCTTCCTATAGTCTTCTTTTAATGTTCTTTGGGTTTAACGTAATTCCTACCCAGATCACCATTTTGGAACATATCTTGGATTATCTGGGTTGTAGTTTTGGCCTGTCCTAATTAAAGTATCCAGATCCAGTTTGTACTAGTCTGATCCTCACTGCTGAGTTTCATCATCCAGTTGTGATTTGCTTACAGATAGCAGGTTGTTTTTCTGGTAATATTTTTATCTTTGTGCAGAACATAAAAATAAAGGGTTAAATGCTCCCTTATTTGGGTTCTTTGTCACTAGTGAGAACCACAGCCAAAGAATAAAACTGTCATGTTTCTGACCATTGCGATACACAGGTTTGGGGGATGGGAAGAAGAAAAGTCATAAAATGAGGGCTAGTTGAAACTGGGCAAACAGGTTAAGAATAACTTTCAAATGTATTGCCTGAGAATTCTGCATATGTAGGGTATGAATATTCTACTATTTAGTAAGTGAGAAGAATTTTAAAGTTACAGATAGACACAGTAATAATTGCAAATCTAATAACACATGCTGGTGTCTTGATTACACTTCATAAAAAAGGCAAAGCAGAAAACAGAATCTTTTTCTAACTGAGGACAAGGACTATTGTTGATTTCAGATGACTAAGGCATAATCCAAAAAGTTTCTGAATACTAGAAATTGCCTAGAGAAATCTGGGATGAAGGGCAAGAAGCCCTTTGTTTCAAGAAAGGTTTTTGTTCTTTGGGAGGTGAAACTAATAGGATTATCCAAACTTCATTGTGAATAGGTTTTCTCTCTGACTAAAAAAGAATAATTTTCTAATAATAGTCAATGATTCAATAATATATATTGGGGAAAGCAATTAAAAATCCCTTCAGCAGAGAATTTAAGGATCAGGGAGTTTCACTGTGCTACTTTTAAAAACTCCTTTCTTGGTAGTGAAAAAAGAGAAAGCACTGCTGTGGAGTTATCACATCCTTCAACTAGAAAAAACTATGGGAAATTCTTAAAGATTCACTTACAATGCACCAGGCAGCTCAGAACATTATTCCTTGTGTACAAGGGCAATCTTTACATACATTTTGGGGTGAGTAGGGAAGGGGAAAACTGAGTTATTAGTGTCCTGTTTAGAAGAGTGGTGATTTAAATCTGGATCCCCTGTTTATAGAGGTTTCCTCACTGCAGAGGAATTTAAATGGAAAAAAAGTAGTCTGGATTTTTTAAGGTTTCTCTGTCATATTTAATAGTAGCATATGTTCTGCCAGTCCATGGTAAGTTTAATCATCCCATAAATTCCAAGAATATGCATGTCTGTGAGTGTCCAGAAATCATATGACTATCTGTATCTTTCAGACCTCTACCAGTAAGCAAAACAATGATGTGACATGTGTGGTAGATGCTACACTGGAATGTAAGAGTATACATACATATCAGCACAGCGTTGACAATGTGGAGATTTTTTGTGTGTTTGGAAAGTTACTGCAGGATTAGGGTCAAAGAGAGGTAACTTGACCTGCTCCTCTGCCTGTATATCTGAAGTAGATACTTCTGTGTTCCTTTCGACATGTCAACCTGAAAAAGAAATGTGTGTTTAAAGAATAAAAACCATAGAAATTAAAAAGTAATCGGATGCTGTTTAAAAAGGGTATCTTAATATGGACAGTGGCTACCCATGCTCTGTGTTCCAATTTACCTTATGAAAATGATAGAATGTTATTATATTCTGTAAAAATTTATTTTTAAAAGTGAGCTCAGAAATGTAATTCAATATATGGATTCAAGGAAAACAAAACATATGACAAAGAACTGATAAAAAACTTATCTGTTGAGCTGACAGGCACTCTGCATTTTGAAAGGGGTAGAGAGGATCCATTTGTGATTGTCTTTTCTGAGACGTAACAGCATAGCAATCTTAGAAGATGATGTCGAACATATCTTCTGTGACACTGCCCTTTCCCCTTCATCTCATACTCTTGGTAACATTGCATAACTTAAGTTACGTAAGTCTTAAGGGTTTTCTAAACTGTAGTGATTTGCTTGGCTAGCAAAGGCACAGCAAGAAACACGACAGTTTCAGTTTGCCAGATCTCTGTATAGAAGAGACTAACAAGTATCTATTGGATATACTTTGCATCTTTGTAAGAATTTTCACCTGAAGATCATTATTTGAAAATTAAAAAGTTTCAAACCTCATTTACAGTCTGGACATCCCTAAATCTTATACAAAATGTTACTTATTTTATGAAACAAAAATACTGTGACAAAAATACTATTTTGTAAAACAAAAAGGAAAAGAAATGTGAAAATATATCTTTATAAATGAGGAACATACAGGAATTCAGTCCAGGTGAAGTCTGTCTCTTAGAAGTTACACAGAGTAATTAATGGAATTGTAAAACTATATAACTGTAAAGAACTATTCTTAGTCAGTTTCCCTTATACCTACAACTTACAATGTAAAGGTCTTCCTCCCCTTCTACTATTTTTCATTTTTTTGTATTTTGTTTCAGATGTGCCATGCTATAATAATTATAGTATTCCTCTCTTTCTCAAAGAGACTTTGTAAGTTTTCTTGTACACATCTGTTCCATTACAGACTTTGGAAGACTGGTATTTGCAGTGCACCATTTTTTCTACATGATTATTGTAGAAGCATGATTCCTGTTATAAAAATTCTTTGATAACATTAATTTATAAGAGGGTTTGTTTTTTTCTAAAAGAGAATAGAAAGGAACGAAGAAACAGGGCCAATTCCAAACCAAATTATGTAGCTATCTATATCCCACTCAGCAGGACTTGGGTAGCTAAATAAAGAGTCTAACTGAAAGGAACACTGATGAAAATGGTACAGATAAATTTAAGATAAGGATGTTTGACACCCACATGTTCATTGATAATCATTGTTGTATAAATATTTTTAAATCTAGTAACAAAAAGGGGGTTGGGTGCCCTTCCTTCCTTCCTTCCTTCCTTCCTTCTTTCCTTCCTTCCTTCCATTACTGCCTTTGGAAGACTGGTATTTGCAGTGTGCAATTTTTTCTACATGATTATTTTAGAAGTACAATTCCTGTAGAAACAAAGATGACCACTTTTATATTTAATATCTGACACAAAGGGAATTTACACTTGCACTTCTTGCATGTCTGGAAATACTTCATCATTTTTTAACCTACCTGTGAGTGCCTGAGACAATCTGTTGCTGATACTAAGGAGAAACATATCCAGAAATATTTTCAGGATTAGCATCGCAAGAAAACTTCTCTGAAGTAAAAATATTTTGAGTTGAAAAAGTACTGAGAGAAAGACTGATAATTTTCAGTTAAATAAAGAAGCAATGAGGTTGTCAGAGAGCAGAAGTGTTATGGTCCCACTTCTTATACATGCAAAAATAGCACTGCATTTTTTCACAGGGTGACTTCTGCAGAGTTGAAAGTTGGAAAGGTCACAGAGAAATACTTCTAAAAAACTGCATGTCCTTTCTGAACAGAACATCAGGCTGTCAGTTCAGCACCTTACTTCTATCTACTCTACGGTTTCCTTGTGTTTTCAGTAGCTTGTTTTCACTAGGGAAGGTAAAAACCTCAGTGTAGATGCTGTAGTTGTTTCTAATGGATTTGGCAGCTTTCAGAATATTTCCTTCAAGGATTGGAATTATATCAATGGTATTTGTGATTTCAAACTCATTTCCCTGTGGATTCCTGAACCCTTCATGTTTACAAACATGTTTCTTCCACCTCTTAATTCCTTCTGTGAAAGCTCTCTTTGCTCTCTTGTTGAAAATAATTTGATTTCTTGTGACTGCTAAACATCTGCAGAGGCAAATCAGCTACCACAATGCCTCCACTAGCAGAAAGCTAAAAATCCCCTAAACCCCAGTAACTGTCTTGCTTGAATGCACCTACTACCTATATCTTCATTCTCGTTCTCTTTCTCCCTCCTTGAATTCTCCTTGAAAAAAACTGCCTGAGAACTTATCTTGATTTGGATGAAGAAGTCTGCAACAAGGGATTTGCTAATCTGTTCTTTTACAGTTTTCTCACTCCTGTCATTAGTTAATATAGCCCTGCCAGGTCTAGAGCAAGTTTCTGTAGTTTGTTCTGAATAACTTAGAACTGTTCTCACATTCAGTTCCTCTCTTTCATTTTCTTTAAAAGAAGGAGAATATTAAACCAAGGTGAGCACTGTGCCGTAATTAATATGCAGGTGGCATTTGCAGGAAGCTGCCAAGCAGGAACATATAAGAGTTGATACAGTACATTTTTCCCATTAAGTCGTATCATTGTAATAACTATCAATTAAGTAACAGAAGTAACTTCCTTTAAAGTACTATCCCTTATTTCCTTTCCTAGTAGTAGAATGTGTTATCAAAACCCAACAGCTTCTGCTCAAGAAAAGATCAAGCAGATTTGAAAGCCAGGAAGTGCCACTGTAGTCAAAACTGGAAAGATGTAAATGAGTTCTCTAGTACTGGTACTTTCACAATGTTAACGCCCAGGGAGAGCAAGCAAACAGCAGATACCATGTAGCCACTGTGAGTAAAAGTTGAGCTTGTCTTGGGAGCATTTTTGTTATCTGTTTTCCATAGGTTTAAATGCATGACATGTTTGTGCAAGGCAGTGAGAAAAGATCCTTTGAGTTGGCTATGGTAGTAACACAGTCTGGAAAACTATATGCCCTGAACAGCTAACTTAAAAAATCAGGGGTTTCATTCTACAGGAAACTCAAATATGCTTGGTTGGGTTTTTTTTGTTGTTGGTTTTTATTATTGTTGTTGTTTTTTTCCCATTCAGTTGCAAAGTAGAAAGATTTGAAAGTCCTTATCACAATAGTAGTTAGCATCTTTTAACATTTTGTCAGAACCTTTCTGGTGCCTCAAAAGAATAAACCTGGATAGTCATGCTCCTAATTGCCTAATCCCATATTCATTCATTGAAATTTACTGTGTATAAATTAAATTACTAATTTTAATAACTAGATATTTCCTGTATAGTTGTATTTCATCTAATCAGCTAAACTACTGCCATAGTAAGGGAAGGAAAAATGTCACTAGGCATGAGTGCATTCATCTCAGGGTAGATGTTTGAAGTAGATCATATGGATCACTGTCCAAAAGTGCAGGTCCACACTTACTGCCTCACTTACAGACCTGCCTGTGCAGAATTATGTCCTTGGATTGAGGTTATTCAAATTTCAAATATTTATGGAGAACAAACATTAATCTACAGGAAAACTTGTTGGACTTATGAAAGTGTTCAGTATTTTTGTATGCTTTTTCTCATTTTGATTAATCCAATTTTAATAAACATTTCAGACATTAAAAATGTATATTGCTAACTATATACTAATTGCTATTAGTATAAACACTTACTGATTAGACAAAGTGATCACAGTTTTTTCCTGTTCCTTTTAATGATAAGATTAACATGAAAAGAAGTCTCTTAAAACTTGGTAATTTTGTGTCATAATATAGAAATTACATGAAGTAGAATTTTTTTGCACAATACGATGCTCTTGTTGGATCTTATTAGGTTCCAGTTTGGTAATGGAAAAATTCCCTAAAAACATATTTTCATGTAATTAGAAGTTAAAGCAACTATATACTGTTGAAGGATATCTGGGTCACAAATATATTAAAAAATGCAATTATAGTCTGATATCTAATACTTTGGAGTGGAATTATTTCTTAACATATTATGAATTCTAGTGGGAAACCTTCTTAAAGATAGAAAAACCAGCTAATTTATTTTTCATACTATGACTGCAGAAGCCCTAAATTAACCCTTTTGTTTGTAGTTAATATCTTTAAATGTAGTATCCAGAAAGAGAATAAAGGTTGTCAAGAGGTAAGAAGGAGACCTTTTGTTTATACAGCATTTGGAATTAGATTATTATTAATTTAATCTGTATGCATACAAACTGTCTATGTGTAGCAGATCAAAAGCCTGAGGACATATTTAATACACATCCTTTTTATGAAGAATATATTAATGCCTGCTTTATCCCCCCCCCCCTTTGTTTAGGGTAAAAGGAAAAAAAAACAACCAATTAACCGCTCTAGTCTGCATTTGTGCATTTTGCTTGTGCTTACATCCAAGTTGGCAGAATGTTGCAAGAAGAATTATGTTGAACAGCTTCAGTTTATTGTCACTTTTATTATTTATAACCACAGCAGAAATTGGTAGCTTGCCTGAGAGAGTAAGGACCACACTTCCAGCACATGTGATTGCAAAACTGAACTGTTGCTCTGTATAGCAAGGGGTTTGCTTTAGAGCAGTGCCTGACTATGTGGGGATATTTTTTTTTGTTTATTTTATTGTTTGTTTGTTTGGGTTTTTTGTTTGTTTTTAAAGAAAATCCTACAATCTCTGTTCCTTGAGAATTGAGTCATTCAGGGAAGAAAAAAAGAGGGGAAGAGAGAAGGAGAGGGGGAAGAAAGATGACAAGTCTGTCATTTGTAAGGATCCAACTGAATGTTATAACAAGTTACAGTGATGAGAGAAAAGACAGAATGATTCTGGGACCTTAAATGTCACTGAGATAAAATAGCTAGAAACATTGACCTGCTAGTACCTATAGGATCATAGGATAATTTGGGTTGGAAGGGACCTCAGCAGGTCTCTAGTCCAACCTCCTGTTCAGAGAAGGGTCAGGTATGAGGTTAGACCATGTTATTCAGGGTTTGATCCAGGTAGGTCTTGAAAACCCCTAAGAAAATTACGTTAGACAATCCAGAAAGAAAAGGGTATGCAATACTTACTAATCTAATTCCACCTGTATAGTAGAATACTTGAAAATAAAATACTAGTAAAAAGGAACATGCAATGCTACATTAATTTTCTGCCATTTGCAAATTGTTTAAATCCACTACTATTAAAAAGGACAGGCAAGCTATTTGTCTGACTGTTTTTCACACAAACAAGAATGACCAGAAAATCTGGAATAAGGGTACTAGTTGTTCATACATGCATAGCATAATGAGGAGTACCACAAGTCAGATATTGGTCAAATACTCTGGTAAGAGCAGAGCTCAGGGCATGAATGCAAATTCAAGAAATAGTTACACTGTCTGTTTAGATGCTGAAACCGGGAGAGCTTATGCATTCTTTTAAATTTTTTTTTACAAGTGCATATTTTGGCAAGAATTTTAGTGTCTTCAGTATTTAATGTTATTGCAACACTATTAGACAGTATTATTTCTTTGTTCATTTTTACCCCACAGGATCTCAGCTGTATCTTATGATCAGGGAACATGATTGTTCTGGTTTCATCTGCGATAGCATTAGTTTTCTTCCTAGTAGCTGGCACAGTGCTGTGCTTTGGATTTAGATTGAGAATAATATTGACAGCACACTGATGATTTAGTTGTTGCTAAGTAGTGCTTATCCTAAGTTAAGGATTTTTCAGTTTCCCATGCTTTGCCAACAAGCAGGTGCACAAGAAGCTGGGAGGGATCATGGCCAGGACAGCTGACCCAAACTAGCCAAAGGGATATTCCATGCCATAGAACATCATGCTCAGTATATAAACTGGGGGGAGTTGGCAGGGAGGGGTGGATTGCTGCTAGGGCATCAGTCAGTGGGTAGTGAGCAAATGCATTGTGCATTGCTTGTCTTTTCTTGGGTTTTAATTCTCTCTCTTTTTTTTATAGTCCTTTTAATTACTATTATTATTGTTATTGTATTTTATTACTATTATTATTGTTATTATCAAATTTTATTTTATTTTAGTTATTAAACCATTCATAACTCAACCCATGAGTTTTACTTTTTTTTTTCCAATTCTTCTCCCCATCCCACTGGGACCAGGGAGGAGTGAGCACGTGGCTGCATGGTACTTAGTTGCTGGCTGGGGTTAAACCATGACAATGATTTTTTTTGACACATTATAATTTTCCACAATAGGAGTTTTGGTTAAAAATGTATGTATTATCAGATGGGTCTGTGCATAATTTAGATGTGGGTTCTCTAGTACCTTTTTTTTTCTTTTTTGCTATCATATATCTCTGAGATTCAGACGGGATGAAGAGTATTTTCAGGGAAGGTTGCCAGTCTACTTTTAGCAATGCCATAAGTATGATTCCTTTCCATTAATCAGAAATAAAGACATGCAAAAATGCATAAACCAGTGGGCATGTTCTGAGTATATTGAATTTTGTCATTGTAGTGATCATGATTAAGATGATTGCCTGCCTTCGATAGGAAAAAGAATTATAGATTTAGATATGAAAGAATTAAAGATCACATGAAAGAATAAAAACAAATGTCTAAGGAGAAGTTTTAAGCAAATAATTTCCTAAGCTTATTTTTAAGAGTACATCTTTCAGTCAGCGGTGAGGCCAGCAGAGGCAATGGTAAATCAGCGCCTAAGCGCTAGACTGAGGAGGACTGGGAGGTTCCCGAGGCTCAGGAGCACTGGGAAGAGTGGAGGGACCAGCCAGAGCCAGCAGCTCTCGTGAGAGAGGCTGATGTGGCAGCGTGGGCGTTGCCAGGGGCAACTGCGGGAGATTTGAACGGCCCTGAGGAGCGCCGGCCACCAGGGCTGGCAAACGGGGCGGGCAAACAGGGCGTGGCACATCAGAAAGGGTGTGGCGCGGCAGTTCGCGTGGCAGTTCCAGCAGGCAGGGAGTGCAGGTAGGGCGCAGCCCCCCTCTTCCTCTTCCAAGCTGGAGAAGGCTACTCAAGTGGTGGGCGTCGGCCCGGAGGGAGACCCAGGTACGGTCACCGCTCGGGTGAAAACCGCTGTTAGGAAAAATGTGGCGACGCAGACAGAGGTCCCATGTAAACGTGCAGCTGTCCAGGTCTCTGGCTTCAGGGAGTGCCTGAGTCTATCACTGATGATGGAGGGC
>NW_010972875.1:1031920-1032248 GCF_000737465.1 Haliaeetus leucocephalus | reverse complement strand
GCGGAGGTTCCCCTGCCCTCCTGCCACCAGGCAGGAGGGGACCTCGGAGATGGAGGGGAATGGATACAGGTCCCTGCTCGGGGAGGCAGGCAAATCCCCTCCCGGTCTCCCTCACCTTCCCAGTTGCCCCTACACAACAGGTATGGGGCTCTGGAACTTGAGGACCAGGTCAGTGAAGATCAGGGTGTAGATGAAGTCCTATCTAGGGAGGTGCCTAGGCTCAGTCGGGCAGCCCCACGCATTCTCACATCCTCTGAAAAAAGGAGGGTAATTGTTGGAGGTAACTCCCTTCTGAGGGGGACAGAGGGCCTAATATGCAGACCTGACC
>NW_010972875.1:1030842-1031289 GCF_000737465.1 Haliaeetus leucocephalus | reverse complement strand
AAACACACCTGGTTAATACATGGCTCATAGGCTGGGGCCATCAGGGGAATTCTGGGGTTTTTGATCATGGGGAGGTTTACACGGCACCGGGCTTGCTAGCGACAGATGGTATCCAGCTATCTCAAAGGGGTAAAAGAATCCTGGCTCCTGAGATGGCGGGGCTCATAGAGAGGGCTTTAAACCAGGTTTGAAGGGGGTAAGGGATAAGACTAGGTGCACCAGAGATGAGCCTGGGGGCAGCGTGCCAACGTTAGGGGTGGATTCGATAGGCCAGCTCAAATGCATCTATGCCAACACACGCAGCATGGGCAATAAACGGGAGGAGCTGGAAGCCATCGTGCAGCAGGATAGATAGGACTTAGCCGCCATCACGGAAACACGGTGGGATGACTCCCGTGACCGGAGTGCTACATCTTGGGCTTAGCGACCGTGAAATGATAGAATTCT
>NW_010972875.1:1026132-1029561 GCF_000737465.1 Haliaeetus leucocephalus | reverse complement strand
GTGGGTTTACGAAAGGCGGGTTCTGCTTGACCAACCTGATCTCCTTCTATGACCGGGTGACCCGCCTGGCGGATGAGGGAAAGGCTGTGGATGTTACCTACCTTGACTTCAGCAAGGCCTTTGATACTGTCTCTCATGGCATACTCCTTGAGAAGCTGTCGTCTCCTGGCTTAGACAAGTGTACTCTTTGCTGGGTGAAAAACTGGCTGGCTGGACGAGCCCAGAGGGTTGCGGTGAATGGGGTTAAATCCGGTTGGCGGCGGGTCGCTAGTGGTGTTCCCCAGGGCTCGGCGTTGGGCCCGGTTCTGCTTAACATCTTAATCGACAATTTGGACGAGGAGATCGAGTGCCCCCTCGGCAAGTTTGCAGATGACACCAAGTTCGGACTCGGGGCCGATCTCCTTGAGGATAGGAAGGCTCTACACAGATATCTGGACAGGCTGGATCGATGGGCCGAGGCCAGCTGTATGAAGTTCAACGAGGCCGAGTGCCGGGTCCTGCGCTTCGGTCACGGCGACGCCGTGCAGCGCTATGGGGTTGAGGAAGAGTGGCTGGAAAGCTGCCCGGCGGAGAAAGACCTGGGGGTGCTGGTTGACAGCCGGCTGAATATGAGCCAGCAGTGTGCCCAGGTGGCCAAGAAGGCCAACGGCATCCTGGCCTGTATCAGAAATAGTGTGGCCAGCAGGAGCAGGGAGGTGGTTGTTCCCCTGTACTCAGCACTGGTGAGGCCGCACCTCGAGTACTGTGTTCAGTTTTGGGCCCCTCACTACAGGAAAGACATTGAGTTGCTGGAGTGTGTTCAGAGAAGGGCAACCAAGTTGGTGAGGGGCCTGGAGCACAAGTCTTATGAGGAGCGGCTGAGGGAGCTGGGGCTGTTTAGTCTAGAAAAGAGGAGGCTGAGGGGAGACCTTATCGCTCTCTACAACTACCTGAAGGGGGGTTGTAGTGAGGTGGGTGCTGGTCTTTTCTGTCAGGTGGCTGGAGATAGGACGAGAGGAAATGGCCTCAAGTTGCAGCAGGGGAGGTTTAGGTTAGATATTAGGAAAAATTTCTTTACTGAGAGGGTTGTCAAACATTGGAATTGGCTGCCCAGGGAAGTGGTTGAGTCACCATCCCTGGAGGTATTCAAAAAGCACATAGACAGGGTACTCCAGAACATGGTTTAGTGGGCATGGATGATGGTTGGACTCGATGATCTTGAAGGTCTTTTCCAACCTAAATGATTCTATGATTCTATGATCTTTATTCCCCTCAGATCTGTATTTTTTAACATAAACAGCAATTTATTATTGATAAATACTATTTAAGATAATTTTTAATATGTATGGAATATAAGTTTAATAGGAAGCAGATTTTTTATAAGATCAATATTTTAGCAGTTTTATACAGTCTTTGTAAGTCTGCTTGCACCAGGAAAATATTCTTTCCAACATGTACATTCAAGCTAGGAATGAACATTACAGTTTTCGTAAGTGTTGAAGAACAAGTCTTTTGTGGTTCTCACTAATTCCAATAAGAAATTAAAACATGGAAAATCAAGTATAATAGTTTCTTAGGGTTTTGTTGTTGTCCAGAATTTGTATTTTTGTATTTTACTTACCTTCCCCTGATCATCCTGATCTCCTGTTCTTTTTCTGCACTGTACAGAGTATATAAGGAATAATATTATAGTACATCAAAATTATGACACTATTTTTAGAACTCTGAATTTTATATCATAGCAGCTCTACTAGGGGTGACCTTCTGCAAAAAAATAATTTTTTTTTTAAAGTAAAACTATCTGGGTTTGTTTTTTTTTTTTTTTTTTTTTTTTTAATAAGGAAAAGAAAAGCTTATTATGGGATACCTAAATAAAATAAAACAATGGAAATAGGATAAATTATTCAGAAGATATGCTCATTGCATTGTATTCCCAATGAAATCCTTTATGGCTCATAGTAGATTTTTAAAAAATATATTATGTGTTTCACCTTGAGAAAATAACCAAGATAAAGTTAATGCTGCAAACCTGGGTAGGTTATGGTATTCATTATAACTACAATTAAATTTAAATCAAAACATCAAGGGAGCTCTCTCAATTGAATTCAATATATATTCACATAGACAGCATGGATAGCTACCACAATGAAGTGAATGATCACAAAATGCTTATACTGATTTAGGCTGTAAATCACTCTAGGGCTGAAGGAGTTTCTTACGCACTTTGTTCTCCTACTCCCTTTCCTATAGGGAGAGGGATGAAAGGAAATGCAGAGCTGGTGTCCCACCTATACCTCCTAAGTGTAAAAGCATCTGGACCACTAGAGTTCAATGGAGTAATTAGCCTTTCAGATCTGGCAGGCTTTTAAGTATGAAACTTTTGTCACAAAGCACGCATAAGATGCTTGGAGTGTTTGCCCTTGTTATTCTGGTGAATGCATTGAGTTAGTGAAGGACTGCAAAGTCTTGCTTGTCATTTGGATGCAGTGGCAGATTTCTACTCTGCTAAATCAAGCTACTTCAGGTGAATAGGAGAATATCCTGGCCCGTTTGCCATGCTTCCTTGAGAACAGAACTGCAGCAGTATTATACACAGAATAGCTAAAGATCAGAAGTTGTGCTGACAACATGTTACTATCTCTATATTTCAAAAGAAAATCCAGGCCTGACAATGCTGTCTCCCTTCAACCCACCACAAGATTTTGTACAAATAGGGAAGAGACACACATAAGGGAAAAAACAAATAAATAGACAAAATGTATGAACTTGAAGGCAAAATATTTTTAAGAAGAGAGAGGCACAAAAAAGTTTAATTTTCTTTTGGACACAACTTAATTATTTGAAAAGTACATTCAGAATTGTAGTGAAAGATATTGTATGTATTTTAACATAAAGTATATCCTTTACAGCTTTCTCATACCTTTTTGATTTTTTTTTTCATTATACCTTATGTGATGGTCTGACAAATTATAGTCAATGTCTCAAACATTCGTTAAAGAACTTTGGTGGAGAAAACGGCCTCTGTAAAAATGCTGGAGTTTTGTGAACAAGACAATGTGGCTGGAGGAGAGGGCCCCACGGAGGGTGGGAACGCACTTCTCCAAAGCCCCAATTCCTTATCTTAAGTGACCAGGAGAAGGAGCACAGCATGTGCGCCTGTAGGAGGAGGCCCCACGGAAGATGGGACTGTGTTTCTATCTTAAGCGGTCATGCCAGCAGAAAAAGAGAGGCAACTCCACAATGAACCCCCCACCTCCCAAAGCTGACCGACCGATTCCAGAGAACCCTGGGAACGGGAACTGCGCATGTCGAGACCATCAACTAACACATTATAAAAGAAGGGAGAAAGAGTCCTCAGTGCGCGCCCTCCAGAACTGGATCTCTATGCTGGCTGGACCAATGCTGGACCCAGGACTGGTGAAACCCTTTTCTTCTTTCTCTCTTTCTTTC
>NW_010972875.1:946501-1025934 GCF_000737465.1 Haliaeetus leucocephalus | reverse complement strand
TCTCCTTCTGACACAGTTTCATGTTCCTTTTTCCATTTCTTTTTCTACACCTCCTTTCTCTTTTCAAACAGTGGCTTAATGACATGATGCAGGTTTCATATTGAAAAGTTCACTTGTACTTGGGCAAGGTTAAATGTTAGCTAGGTTGAATAAATGTTGATTGTTGTTTGAACTCCCCTGGTGTCATTTCATCTTAATTCTGACAAAGAAAATCCACGAACCTGAGTCGCTCCAACTTTGGGACATGACACCTTACACTTTGCTGTTGAATGTGTATATATATATGGTTTTTTTTCATTTTCATGCCCATTAAACTTATGTAATGCTACATTGGAGAGTGTGAGGATGACAGAATAAAGGGGTGGATTTTGGTAATGTATCAGCCAGAATATGTCAAAACTTCATTTTCTTCTACATATTTTAGATGAAGAGAGACATACTAGCATTTAATTTTGCTCTCCATCACAATAGACTCATTCTACACAGAAGCTGTTTTCTTGTTTTGTCCAATTTCCAATTAACCTAGCTCTTGTCTTTTTTAAATATCACTTACACACAAAGTCATAGGTTCCCTAAGTCTTCAGAAAAATACTAGATTTTACTAGATATTTTCCTTGATATTCCTTTTTAGTCTTATTTCACTCACTAGTTTTATTTATAGAACAATAAACAAATGTTGTTTTTCACATCAATTCATTTCTTGATATACAATTTACCTTTACAAAACCAAATCTATTAATTTTTAGCTCTTTCTATCCCACTGAAAAAGTTCCATAATCATTCTTGTTATTTTTGTGTGAACTTCATTGAATTTTCATTGTATTCCTACTAAGAAACAACATAAGCCACGATTCTTAATAGTTTCATTGACACTATGTGATCATCATGTAATTCCAAGTGTTCAACAGTTTCCTTTTTTCTTCTATTTTTTTCTTGTTATCTACAAATGCATCACAGTTTTAGCCAATTACTGCAGACCTAACTGTATGTATTTAAGACAGACTTTCTACTGATCCAGTTTTCCCTCCCTTAAAGCTATGTTTGAATTACTTTTCTTGGATCTTGCCAGAGAATTTCTGCCAGAGTTTGACAGGGTATGGCCAACATAACCAAGATTTGAATTAATTTTATCATACCACAGAGGTTTTTATTCAATGAAGCTCTTATTACTTGATCTGTCTTTTTACTTGAAATTATGAAGTTCATCCTTTGGTAAAAATGCCTCTGATAGATAGGTGAGACCTTCAGTATTTTTGTAGGTATTGCAAGATTCTTTTAGAACTGTCTATCAGTTACATAAAATGACAGAGCAAAGCACAGTTGAAACACTGATCCCCTGTGTGTTCACTCCATGTGCTTTAATAGTGCCAATTACAATTTAAAAAGATCATGGATTACCGGAAGTTTCAACCTTATAATTGCTCTTATAACAAATGATATTTCACACATACTTTATCAAGAAATCATCTGAAAATATTAATATACATAGTGATAAACAATTAGAATGTAGTAAAAGAGGTTTCAAATAAAGACCATCAAAGTCTTTAAAATGATGAATATATTCTCTCCCAACAGACATAACTGTTAAATAAGAGTACTATCCCCACAAAATGGGAGTTTTGCTTTTGGACTTCTATCCAAACAGTAAATTTGTTGGAATTAACTAAGTGGGAGTACATTAATTTTCAAATATGGATTTAGAAAATTTAGTATGTGCAATGATTATTTTTTCTTAATTTATTTTTGTTCCTAAGCTGAATATCAAAGTCTGTCCCTGAATCTTATCAAGACTAAATTTATTTCTTATTCTCTTTTGACAGGGATTGGACCTGTTCTCTTGGTGAACTTCTGTAGGTAGAGATGGACCCTTGCCTGGATAGGCAGACAGTCTAATAAAGAAGAGCAGTTAGACTAAAATTTATTTGGATCTTGATCTGTCTAAGGACTGCTCAGAACAAATCCAGCTAGACAAGCTCAGTGAAATTTTCCAAGTAAGATTGGAACTGCTATATCTGATGAAAGCTTCAGTGCAGTTAGGCCAGTGGCTTGTTTCTTACAGTTGCAGTGTTAGGAAAGACCTTCTGAAGACTTAAAATTTTATTTGCTGAATAGACACCATCAGCAAATTTTAAAATAAGGGACAAAAACTGGAAAGGTACATGCGCAGACTTTTCTATCTGGTTCCAGTGCTTTGAGGGGATACTTACAAGCCCAGACTTCAGTGCAATTATAGGCATATATGTATTATTTTCTAAATTACTCTCTATTTTTGTTATAAAAACAGTAATCCACTGTTTGGACCAAATATTCTCTCAGAAAAGATTAGGCAGGGCTTGAAAGCAATCTTGATAAACCCTTATTAGGAATTAAATTGATAATGAGGAGTTATGTATGAAATCTGTTTGACAGTAAAGGTAGTCCATGGGCTTTCATCTAGTGAACAGGTGCAGAACAGTGCAGATGAGACTGAAGGAGGACAGTGATAGACTAGGGAATAACAGCATTTCAGATTTAAAATTCTTGTCCAAAAATACAATTGAACAATGTGTTTTTTTCTGCTGTGAAAATGACTGAATCAGAGTGCATTACTATCTCTGTAATATTCATTATGGAGAATATCTGTGACATAGTAACAATGATGATTGTGTAGGATTAATTGTGACATTGAATATGAACTACAGTGGAATAAAATTCTCAATAGTTTTATTTTTTTATTTAATTTTTTTAATACTTGACACAAAATCAGCCGTTGCAGTCTTGGTTGCACTTAATTGAACTTACTTTTTATTTATGGTCTTTAATTGCATATAATTTGTTAGGTGTAAACATCCCAATAATAAATGGAATAAGCCTCTTTCACCAGATAACATTTAAAAACTTGACACTCTGAATTGAAAACATAAATAAAAACATAACCTCCCAGACAGTTCTTGCTTTTCAGTCAGTGTCTCTATTTCCATCATTATGAGCCTAGTGAAGCAGTATTTTAAACTAAATGAGGCAATCAGGAAGATGAACTAAAAATCTTAAAATAATTGATGTAAAAATGAGTTAAACTAAGAAGTTCTGAACTTGATTTTAAATATGCTTTAGTAATTAAAAAAATAATAATCTACTTTGTCTAAAAATGTTTTTCTTCTGTTTTACGAAGCTTCCCAAACCTAGGAATCCTTCTGAATCCTTATAAATTTTAGAAAGATCAGAATAAACCTTACAGTCCACTGAAAATCCTAACAGTTATGTGGTATACATTGCAGAAAAACTGTTATTTACAAAAGATGCATTCTACACTCCTCATCTACAGCAGAATGGGCCTAACATTACAAACAAATTCAAGACAAAAAGCCTTAAAATCGTAAGATTCATCAAAGCATAAGATTCATCAACGTCCATGATGCTTTAACATGGGGGGACTGTTTTCTAGCTGAAAAGGTCCAGATAGTCATAAGAAGTGGAGGAATCCTCATAAGGAAGGCCTGAGCCCAAATTTTGTTTACAAGCATGTGTTTTGGCCTGTGAAGCATCAATGTTGAAAAAACTTTGTAAAAAAACAAGAACAAACCCAAACCATCACAAAAACAACCCAACAAAGAAAATATACAACAACAACAAACAAACAAAAAAACCCCAAACTAAAACAAGAAAAAAAAAACCAAACACCACCCCACCCCACCCCACCCCAAACTTAACCCTTATAAATATATGCTTCTAAAATGGGAAAGTACTAAAGATGTAAGTCTTCACCATACACCTCAGCACCAGGAAGAGGGCTACTCCACATGGGAAAGTGAGTCAGGAGCTGAGGGCAGCAACAAGACTGGTGGGGACAGCCTCAGACTCACTGGCAAGGAGTGTAGTCACATAGAACCCAAGCAAGAAGAGCAGACCACATCCAGTGGTGGAAATCTGGTTCAGCAAAGAGTCCACAACACCAGACAAGTCCATGGTCATGAGGCAGGTCGGAGGTCAAGACATCAGGGTCCAGATCAGAAAGGTACATGGCCAGGCATAGACGTGACTGCAACATAGATCAAGCAAGGGCCCAGGGCAGGGGCTTGAGCTTAAATGCAGCTCCTGAGTGAAGGTGGGGAAGCTCCCAGGGTGGTTTCTCAGAACATTTTTTTTCATGATTCATTTCACACCAGTCAGATCCAAGGTTACACAACCAATGAGTCAAGGTTGAGTTGAGTTAAGGTACTCAACTGATTATGTCACTTGTGTTTTGCAAATGTTTGATACAGCATAGGCCAAGACACATATTTAATAAAACCTAGCAAAGTATTGTCCCAAATTAACTTTCTTGTGTGTGTGTGTGATTGAATATGTTAAACAAATCCAGTTCATGTATAGACTGTTTTTGCACATGAAAGACTGACTAAACCAAAAATGTCATATATTTAAAGAGATGTGCTTAAATGACTTTATATGGTAGCCAAAAGGAATCAATGCATGTTTTTCCAGTATGCAGTGAGGAATGTATTTATGGAAGCAAAAGTGGAAGTCTTTTAGTCTAAACTACAACAAAAAGAAGAAAGAAAGCTCATTCCCCCCAAATGGACTAGCTAATTGTTTTAAGTAATGAAATTTTTCCAACAATTGTTTGGATAAATATGCTAAAAATTGACCAGATATTATGAGTGTTTTGTTGAATGAGTCTCTGCCTTGGCAGATGTGCTGTCTTGAAGTTGAAAGGGTTAACCTTCTTCTGGGGTTAAGAGTACAAGAAAAACTCACAAGGTCCTCTATCAGTTCCACCTTCTTTAATGGTCATCTGGCAATCCATCAGCACTGGGAATCATATACAAGCCTTCTGGAGTCTTGTTGCGATATTGTCTTCAACAGAAATTGCTGCATTCCCTTATGCATCTTGTGTGTTTCAAAATGGTTGCATGAGATCTTACCTCAGCTGAAGTTAATGGACATTTGGGTATTATTTGCAGGACTTGGGGCTTAATGTAGAAAACAAATCAAAAGAAAGAATACTTATCATCAGGCTAATAACAAAGTTCCCAGATACATCCTTCTTAACATGAGACATTAGTCTGTACTAATATGATTTAAAATACCTTTTTATTTTGAACACAGGTATTTCAGTATATAGTCTCCTGTGAATTAAAATAAGATTCTTCAGTATGGTATTGAAATGGCTATATTTTTTTCCAAGTTGGACCAACCTGATTCACAAAAGTGTTGTAGAGTGATTCTTGTCAATCACTTGTTTTGACTTACAATTAAATTTTCATTGTTGCATATTAGAATAGCATTTAACTGCAATTTTTTATCAATCAGTATTTGTTGACTACTGTCATGGTTTAACCCCAGCCAGCAACTAAGCACCATGCAGCCGCTCACTCACTCCCCCCCATCCAGTGGGATGGGGGAGAAAATCGGGGAAAAAAAGTAAAACTCCTGGGTTGAGATAAGAACAGTTTAATAGAACAGAAAGAAAGAAAATAATAATGATAATAATAACTGTGGTGGGTTGACCCTGGCTGGGTGCCAGTTGCCCACCAAAGCCGCTCTATCACTCCCCCTCCTCAGCTGGACGGGGGGGGGAAATATAACAAAAGGCTCATGGGTCAAGATAAGGACAGTTTAATAAAGTGAAAGCACAGGTCGTGCGCAAAAGTGAAGAAAAACAAATGATGTTATTCTCTGCTTCCCATCAGCAGGTGACGTCTAGCCACTTCCTGGGAAGCAGGGCTTCAGTACGCGTAGTGGTTGCTCTGGAAGACAAAAATGCCCCCCTTCCGTCTCCCTTTACTTAGCTTTTATATCTGAGCTGATGTCATATGGTATGGAATATCTGTTTGGTTAGTTTAGGTCAGCTGTCCTGGTTATGCCCCCTCCCAAGATCTTGCCCAGCCCCAGCCTGCCATTGTGGGGGGGACGCAAAAATGTTGGAGAGACAGCCTTGATGCTGTGCCAGCACTGCTCAGCAGTAGCCAAAACACTGGTGTGTTATCAACACCTTTCTAGCTACTGATGCAGAGCACAGCGCTATGAGGGCTGCTATGGGGAGAATTAACTCCATCTCAGCCAGATCCAATACAATAACAATAATAGAATGACAATAATAATAACACTAACAAAATTGGAATATACAAAATAAGTGATACACAATGGAATTGCTCACCACTCGCTGACTAAGGCCCAGTTAATTCCTGAGCAGTGATCTAGTCCCCAGGCCAACTCCCCCCAGTTTATATACTGGGCATGACATCACATGGTATGGAATACCGCTTTGGCCAGTTTGGGTCAGCTGCCCTGGCTGTCTCCCCTCCCAACTTCTTGTGCCCCTCCAGCCTTCTTGCTGGCTGAGCATGAGAAGATGAAAAATCCTTGCCTTAGTCTAAACATTACTTAGCAAACACTGAAAACATCAGTGTGTTATCAACATTCTTCTCATACTGAACCCAAAACATAACCCTATACCAGCTACTAGAAAGAAAATTAACTCTTTCACAGATGAAACCAGGACAACTACACATGGATGGGATTTGTTTTGTACTTGTGAAAAAACGTATCAGTTTGTGCTCATGCTCTTTGTAGGGTTCAAAAATCCTCTTTATTGCCATCTGACTGGGGTCCAGTTACACTGTATGTGGGGAAGTCTCAAACATATCAGATGACGGAAATATGCAGCAGTAAATAATACTGATTATTCCAGAAATTTAACTTAATAGGAGACAGATAATTGACAGGCAAGCAAATCTTTCCTCAAAAAGTTTGGGACTGAGATATAATTTGCTAAAATATTTGTATAGACTTAAAATTGTGTATAAATAAAAATTAAAAAAATATTAGTTCATGAATTATTTGCTAACAGAAATGGGTAATACTGCAAAACAAATTATTCATAAGGAATTCTTCGCCTAGCTGTTACAAAACACTTCAGAAGAAAATACATATTTTTTACTCACAGGTTATGATCTACAGAGCTCAGTTCCTATCAAAGCTTTCCAATTTCTTAATGCCTTAAGCAATATTTTGCAGACACATATTAGTGGCAGAAAAATAAGAGATTTTCCCTGCACATGTGCATTGGTTAGAGCAAGTGTTGTCTATGCATAATTATAAATGCCTGTTTTGCAAGAGGTGAGAAGGGACAGTGTTTAAACAATTAAACATTTGATTTCTAGTCTCCAAGGTAAGATTAGAGTTGTTTGAATAATATTCTAATCAGTGATGAAGTTTAGTAATATGTACTTAAAAAAAACCCCAAACTTTATTTGCCAGAAGCTTATCCATTGGCAGGGGACATTTCACTTAGTTTTGTTACAGATAGATCATATAAAACCATAAATTGGCAGTGTGCCATTGCAGCAACAAAATAAAACCATGTTTGAGCATCAGCAAGAGTAGTCAGATCAGAGGATGTAATTATCCCCACTCTACTCTACACTTATTAAGCTACGCTTGATATTGTATCAAGTTTTGGTTCTCCCAGTTCAAGAGAGAAGCTGAAGAACCTGACAGGATTTTTTGAATGACAACTGAGACGACTGGTGGCTTGCAGAACATGATGTATGAAGAAAGGTGGAAGGATTTTTTTTTTTTGTTGAACCTACGCAACAGAATCATGGGGGGATCTAATCACAGTCTTCCAGTACTTGAAATCCAGCTGATTGTAGGCCCTGTGTTTTTAAATTTCTTCCCCATTCCTACTATTCTGTTTCTCAGAAGGTGTAGACATACAGCTAAACATGGTAGCATCAAGATTTGCAACCGTCAATTCATGCTGTCTTTAAATACTGTTTTGCTTTATCCTCACAGCTTCTAAAGGACATCTTTGTAGTGCAGTTTTCTAACTCTCACTTCTGATATGTGAATGGCCAGTTCTCAGTAATGAAAAACCCAGTTAAATTCAATATTTGTTTGAATTTCTCGGTCAGTTCCAATAAGAGTTTACTTGTTGATGTTTTGGATTTGAAATGCTCAGCAATCTTAGCATATAATGAATTCAGAGATACATAATTTCTGTGTGTGTGTGTGAGCATTATCTAAGAAAAATAATTTCTCTGTAACACTTCAGAAAAGGGAGGATAGTCTACTTATTCTATATATATATTTATGCTAATCAGGAGGATCTATGAGGCTGCACTTCTAAATTACCTCCAGAAAACTGACAGTTAATATTTGTCATTTAGCTAAAATTATGTAGTGTAGTGTAGTATAACAGAAGAACATTTTTTGTTAGATTTTCTGTTGAATATTTACAGCATCAATCAACATGGATTTTATACATGCAAATTCAAATGCAAAAAAGAAATTATATGAAAAATAAAACAGAAATACTGCTGGAATATTTTCAATAGCTTCTAAATTGTTCATCAACATTCAAAATGAATTTTGTTTCATTATGAAACAGTTCGTTTCCCGTGAAGAAGTAGTGACTTTTTTTCAGAAATTAACGTTTAGACAACATTATGCCTTTTATAACCTTTCCAAAATATGAATACGCTGATTAATTCACAAGACATAGATCTTGAACTACCCTTCTAAACATCAAGAGCTTTCATTGAAGGCCAATCCATAGCAGCTTATTCCAAAGAGACAAGCTTTGACTTTCAGATTTCCATGAGGTCTTTTAGTTTTCATTTATGCTCATGCTGTATTTAGCTTATCCCATCTGCTTCCAATTACTGTGACTGCATGTGGTTTGTTTTTATTTTTATTTTGGTGTGGTTCTCTCTTTGATAGGCCTGTCCTTTCAGATGAAGAAGAATTGATTCCCCTGGAATTAAACATTTTCAAAGACAGAGCAGCAAAACTAAATGCAAAATTATTTACAGCATGTTAATATGGGTCACACCTCAGGTGTTTGTGCCTGTATAGTAAGCTAAACTCTAGATATAGTGAAGTTTACCAGAAAGTTTACTGTGTAAAAGAACTTCTAAGTTTTCAATATCTGTTCCAGACTCTGTTTAGGAGGATAAAATAGTTGTCTATTATCTCAGTAGAAAGTAACGTCTAAGCAAATAAAATTCATATTCTGTTGATTTTTTTTTTCTGCACTATAGCTGTATTGGGAAAGGTATTTTTTGCCTTTACACTGTCATTAAAGAACCAATGAGCTCACTGGAGCTAGTTACAAAAAAATACTTTTATTCAAGGAGGGTTAGAGTTACCAGGAATAAAAAGCTAAGTAGGCCACAAATTTAGAAAGTTGTCTCTTTAGTAATGTAATTTGTTACACTGGGGACCCATATTGTCTGTTTACTCAAGCAGGTGGATTTGCTGAAGAAGAGAAGTGCTGATGATGCAATGTACTGACCCACATATCAGTTCCCAACAGACTGCACCAGCTGGTATAGTTTATGCTTATAGCTTAAACAAAGCCAACATTTTTCCCTTTCCATTACCTCCTGCTGACGGGTTACAGAACAATATAAATATTGTCAAGTTATCTTCTAGGAAAAGATCTGTAAGCAAGTCTATACTTACGGTTATTTATGAGTTGGTTTTTTTTTTCTTTCTTTCTTATTCTGTTTATTTCTTGTGTGAATATCAAATAAAAATTTAGATCTGGGAAACTCCACTTGTATACTTACTAAATTACCTACCTCGTTCATATATTTTAAACACAAACAGTAATCCTTGAACCTTAGTCTACAAAGGAAAAGAAATTATTACTTGCTTTTTTATTGTTCACTGTTGTTCATTTTCACAGATCCCTAAAATGGTACGAGAGCAATAGTAAGATATCTTGAGTTTTACCTCAAGAGTTGTACAGCTTGGCAGCTATCTTTTCCGAGGCTTTTCAAAACATAATAAAAAAGAGTACCAGGGTTAATGCAGTCAAAAAATTTAATTTCTGTCATATCTGAGATGCTTTAAATCTCAGATTGTAATTGTGGTGTTTGTTTAATTAACAGTAGCATTTTGTCAGCTCAGATCTCTGTTAAACAGAAAGTGGAGTCAACGCCTCTTTATTAAGCAAGGTTGTTGAAATAAAAAACTTTAATTTCTGTGTGAGTCACAAATTTTTCATGTGAAAATGTTCTCAACAACCAGGAATATCCAAGGTCAGTACTTCCTCATAACAGCGATTGTGCCTAATGCTCTTTCATTTAAAATTAAAATATTGTATCTGGGTTTCTAATAACAGAGTATTGTGAGGTTATTGTATTTGTGGTTCAAGCATAGTTTTTTGCTTTACCAAGCTGTATCTGCTGACTCCTTTCATGTTATACCAGAAATTGATCATGACTGATCCTCATGTGTACAGTTTATGCCCATAAATCATTTCTGTATACATTTATACACTGGTAGGGAATTGGATTATGAATTAGATGGAAGACATAATGCTTACTGCGGGATATCACTACTTTATATAGACCTAGTTGAGGTAGTTTTATGTAGCTGGCTCAAATAGCTGTGGAGTAGAATTTTGTCACAGAATTGCATGAGGGCTAGTAGCCTTGTGTCATGAAGGTTCTGGACCCTGCACCTTATGTTATAATGACACAGTTTATAAATAGAAGACTGTTCTAAATTTAACTCATGTCTGTGAGCGTTGTAATCAGTTGATTGACTAGTGATAAATGTGATTAATGAGAACACAGATGTGTCCTTGATGCAAATATGGTTTTGATGTTGCTCATGAAACAATAATAGGAGAAAGCTAATGGTTAATTTGAGTGAATGGTGATGCACAAGGTTCAGTATATGAATAGCCATGACATAATCTTTGATGCTGAAAGTCAGGTTATCTTTTGGCTAGTTTTCAGGATCATGGTGGAACAGTATTTCTTGATTGTAATAAAACTTGAATGCTTATCCTGAGCAATGCTTTTGCAAGTTGTGAAGTGTCAATGAAATTTCCACTTTTTTTCAGACAACTCCATGACGTCTACAATGACTTTTAAAAAATAAAGCAAAACAGTATTTAAACTTTCCAGATGGGTCAGGGGTTTTTATTTTTTTTTTTTTTTTTTTTTTTTTTTTTTTTTTTTTATGCACTGGCTTGCTTCCTTCTAAGGAGCAAATAATCCAGGAAATATTATAAGAAATATTAGTCTTTAGAAAAAGTATTTTGATATTAAATTCTCAGTGTGGAAGAAGCAATTTAAAGTTTACTAGACGAAATGCCTTTATTTGTCATTGTGCACTGACGTATTAAAATAAAAATGTGTATTGTTCTCTTTAAACACTGAGATAATGTATATTTTACTGTGCTTAGGAACCATGACAACACAAAGAGATGTTTCACATTTAAACCAGATACCACAGTAACATAAGAATAAGAATGTTTGCATAGTTTTAGAGGGAATAGAACTGATTGACTGTAATAGTGATTTAGAATTTATGAAAAATTATTTTTTTGATATCTGGTTATGTGGAAAGAAAATATTAGAGCCACTCACTGTCAATAGATATGTTTTTTAGAGTGTCTGCCCAAACAGTAGAACATCTGTTAGGAATGACAACAGCATCTTCTGTGACATGGCCAAATTGAACATCTGGAATAGGTTCACCAAGCTTTGGGTAGCCATTTTATTTAGAGGACACAATAGTTTCTAAGGCAACGTAGGTCTTTCTTTGAAATAGGTTTTCTCAGAAAAATAGATTTCTGAATTTCACTATCTCTGAATATAACTATAATGCAATAATGCACCTTCCTAGAGGGGATGCTGCACATACTGTAGATTCTTCAGAAGCTAATCTGTACATGACCTGGTCACCATATCCTAATCTTTCCACATATCCTCTTCCTTGGTAAACTAATATTTTCTGTACTTACAAGCTTTATTGTTTGTTTATAAATTATAGGTGTTGGATAAATGATCTATATCTGGATCATGACTCATCAGAATGGTTTATTTGTCATATCTACTTTTCCTTATCCATGGGAACCCTCTCATAGCCTAAAAACACTAAAGTAGCTTTTCTATCATTCATTTTGGCTCTTTCAGTAAGTAGTGCAGCTAAGCAAGAGGGAGTATATTGCTGCTATATCTAATTAATCATCCATTTTCAAATGCTTCCTTAGATTACAGCAGCCATTAGAGTACTCTAAGTAAATGTCTTACTAATTGTAGCAATCAAAAAATACAGTTGCATAAGAATAAAAGGAAATGAATAAAGATAAAAATTCTACATCTCCCATTGTTTCCTACAGCAATCACAATTCTGCTAGACTAGAAAGAACTAATTATGCATTTAGTCTACATATTTTCAATAGGGATTTCTAGTTTTCAGTTCTATGTAAATTTGCTTGGTAGAAAACTAAATTAGTGGTCATCTTATCAATGTAATGAGCATCATACTAAACATTGTTAAGCTCCATTTTAAGAACTTGCTCAGATCATAAGAAAGCAACTTTCACAAGAAACATTTACTCACTTTCAATGGTAATTTCAGCTCAGTATCTTTAGAATAAAGATAATTCCAAATTATTGCAGGTCCTCTGCAAGAAGGTGAATTTCACCCTAGAGAAATGCCTTAGCACATTGCATCATTCCAAGACCAAATTCAAACCTAAACTCAGAGTGAAGAAATGCAAAACTGCCAGAGATTTCTTCCATAAAGAGGAAATCCTTCATAGATTTCTCTAATCATCTATGTATCTTTCTTTCTTATAGAAGAAATCATAAAAAATATTTTTAATCAAGCTGAATATATTTGGACATCAGTAAGGATTTGTGATTTGTGCTTTGTTTTTCTGAACTATTTTTAAATCAACTATTAAAATTAACTTTACTAAAAGATTCTCTCATTAAAAATTCTAAATCTAAGTGTGTCTGTAACTCCATAAGATCATTCCACAGAGATGCCTGGTCTTCCCTGTACCAGGGATAATTGAAAAAATGGCAATAGTAAGACAGACAGATCTGACCAGGTCACTTTTTGATTTGATTACTATTATGAAGAGATAATATGAACAAAGGGCTTTTTGGCTTGCATTTTTTAATATAAATCTGTTTACTCAGAAAAAAATATAACCAGCACTAATAAAAACACATTGGGTCAGAAAAAAAAAAAAAAAAGTCTTATTCTCAGTCCAAAGGCATTATGCATGTATTTTTGTAAACAGTGAAGGCAAAACTGAATATTTAGTTTATTTTTTCTTCTTGTATATATAGCTTTCCTGTAGAAATGCATAATCTAGAACTAACACTTCTTTAATAACATCAAAGAAGTATAGACCAATAAACCACAAATGGATAACTAATTTTTGTGAAATATTCAGGCAAGCTCAATAAGAAATCTAAACCTTGAAACATAATTTTCAGCACTTGAGGACAACACAGATCCTTTAGAGGGAAAAGAATCTCTTTATTGCAATGCATCAACCTATTATCACTTGTGGTGAAAACTATACACAAATCAGACATTGTAAAATGCCACGTATCATCCCTTGCAGGGTTTTTATTTGAGCTCCTTAGTCATCAGGTATTTGGTTAAGAAAAAACATTAATTGATTAATTCTTAGCTATGCTGATGACACCAAGCTGAGTGGTGCAGTTGACACACCTGAGAGACAGGATGCCATTCAGAGGGACTTGGACAAGCTTGAGAAGTGGGCCCATGTGAGCCTCCTGAGGTTCAACAAGGCCAAGTGCAAGGTCCTGAACATGGGTCAGGGCAACCTCTGGTATCAGTACAGGCTGGGGGATTAAGGGATTGAGAACAGCCCTGCAGAGAAGGACTTGGGGGTACTGGTGGATGAAAAGCTGGACTTGACTCGGCAATGTGCACTCGCATCCCAGAAAGCCAACTGTATCCTGGGCTGCATCAAAAGAAGAGTGGCTAGCAGTATGAGGGAGGTGATTCTGCCCCTCTACACTGTTCTTGTGAGACCCCACCTGGAGTACTGGTCCAGCTCTGGGGTCCCAGCACAAGACAGACATGGACCTCTTAGAGTGGGTCCAGAGCAGAGCCATGAAAATGATCAGAGGGTTGGAGCACCTCTCCTATGAAAGAGGCTGAGGGTTGGGGTTCTTCAGCCTGTGGAAGAGAAAGCTCCAGGCAGACCTTATTGTGGCCTTTCAATACTTAAAGGGCGCTTGTAAGAAAGATGAGGACAAATGTTTTAGTAGAGCCTATAGTGATCGGACAACGAGTAATGGTTTTAAACTGAATGAGGGCAGATTTAGACGAGATATAAGGAAGAAATTTTTTACCATGAGGGTGGTGAGGCACTGGAGCAAGTTGCCCAAAGAGGCTGTAGATGCCCCATCCCTGGAAACATTGAAGGTTAGGTTGGATGGGGCTTTAAGCAACCTGATCTAATTGAAGATGTCCCTGGTCATTGCAAGGGGATTGGACCAGAAGATCTTCAAAGGTCCCTTCTAACCCAAACCATTCTATGATTCTATGATTCTATTTCTTGTCAAGCTAATATCAAAGTAGAAAGAATGTCATGTGAGTTCAAAAAGGAAAAAAAATCCTCACTGCATATATTTTCAGTCTTATAATATTTTTCTATTATGGGAATGCTATGTGTTTAATCCTCTTCGGTACTTTGAAATGAAGTTTCTTCTTGAACTTTCCACCTAAAAACCTAAGTGTTCTGATCCTCTTTTTGGTTTTGGTGTTTTTTTTTTGTTGTTGTTGTTTTTTTTTTTTTTCCTGGAAAAGAAAATGAGAACATTTCCCAAAGTAATTATAGAAATTCAATTCAGTCCTCCAGTGCCCTTCTTATTCCTTTTTCCTATGAGTGTTTCCAGGTAAAATTATATTGTTTGGAAAGCATTTTTTGTATATGTGAATACCTAAAGAGCATAAATAGCTGGTACTTACAGCTTTTACACTTCTTTTCAAATGTTCTACCATTCTGTCATTACATTTCCTCTGAAAGGGGAATAACTGCATTTTTCCTTCCAAAGACGACATTAAAGTTAGTGGTACTGTGAGTTTGAGATAGGAATGGAAATTTGTCAGTTGTTTTAAAAACCATAGACTGTCTAAAAAAAAACCCCATTACTGTTTTTCTATGGGTTAAACATAGTTTTATTAAATATGGAAAAAACTGTGGTTTCCCTTGTCCAGCTTCAGTGTACTTAACAGAGATCTCATTAACCTGCAAGATATTTTCTAAATCAGTCACAGATGCAGTCATGAGTAGTCGGCTGGAAATGAGGTAATTGGGGTGTGACAGAACTCTTAGTCTGTATCCATAATTCATAGTTCATAATAAAAGAAAATGTGAAGGTGCCCTATGAAGAAAAATTCTTATGGTAAGTTAAGTTTTGTAAAAGTTGATAAAAATAATGGCTCTTATGGTTTTGATATCAGTGCACCATGTTTTAATATGGAGAACAAAGATCATGTTTCAGCAATACAAGGACCCAGGGAAATACAGGCTGGTCAGCCTCACTTGATCCCTGGGAAGGTGATGGAACTAATCCTGGAGACCATTTCCAGGCACATGAAGGACAAGAAAATCACCAGGGGTAGTCAACATGGATTCACAAAGGGGAAGTCATGCCTGCCCAACTTGATGACCTTCTATGATGAAATGACCAGCCTTGTAGAGAGCAGTGGATACTGTCGACCTAGACTTCAGGAAAGCTTTTGACACTTCAACCTGTAACATCCTCACAGAGAAGCTGATGAAATATGGGCTGGATGAACAGGCAGTGAAGTCGATTGAAAACTGCCTGAATGGCTGGGCTTAGAGGATGGTGATCAGAGGTATGAAGTCTGGCTGAAGGCCAATTTCATTTTTGAATGAATAGAGAATGAGTATTATACATTTTTTGAGAGGACGCAGAATTCTTGTCACTTTTACAGAATCTAACTTATCACAAACCTTTGGAGACACTCTGTCAAAGAATGGTTATTCATAAAGGAATGCAGTAGAGAGTTAGAAAAGTCCATTCTTGGAAACTTCTTAGTATATGGCCCAGACAGATTTGAAATGATTCAGGCAGAATGTGCTTCTTCACTTCCAAAAAAGAAGCATTTCACTGATGAATATGGATGACCGCCTCAAGGGTTTATTTTATGTCTGACAGTATCTTTCTATCTCTGGACTATTACATTATAGGGGTTTTAGAAGCCATGATTGAGATTATTCCTTTCTTTCATCTACTACATTTCTATTTGGAGGAAGTTGATCCTATTTTCACCACCAGGAAAGATCTTCGAATATCTATTGCAGTTTCATTTTGCTTCATTTATAGAGGCAGAGAAAAATAAAATATTATCAAATCACTATAGCCACATTATACCTGTATAGGTCTATAACAGCTCACTGACAGGTCCTTCTCCATTTTCCATGATGTTAATGTTATAATAACCACACTAGCAACATTCACAGCTCTCCATATGTAATAATTAGGAATACTGAAGCGAAGTCACTTAAAAAAGACTAAAGAAATAGAAATACTAAGTGCTGTACCATAGTAAGGGTGGGTTTAGGTGTACCTTTAGAAGAGCTATCTTGCTTTCTGCCTAACAAACAAGAGACTCCTTAGCAGCAGAGCTGAGTGGCAGAAGTAATAACATAACAGCAAGAGCACTAGAGATAGTAGAAGAATTTCAAATAAAATAATTACCTTTACTAGCTCTGCAGAAGTTTCAGCAAATGCTGAAGAGGAGAAAATTGCAGGTGCTGACTTCAGAGAGTTGTAAAAAATCTCTGTAGAAAGTACCCTAAACTACACATTTTAAGTTTCTGATTGTTTTTCTCCTATATTGCCTCCTGCTGCTGGAAGCCCACCTGGTCTCTGTTACGTTTCCTATTCAGCATATTTAAAGTTTGCTAGAACTGCTTCAGGGTTGAATATTTTACAATAATGTTAATATGGCAGATTTTGACATTCTATTGTTCAAATGGCAAGAGTCTTTTCTATTTTATTTTTTTTGCTAGGTTGAAATTCAGACTCCCTTCTGAGTTCAGCGTCACAGAAGATGCTGAACTTTGGACTGAGAACTTGCAGAGCAACAGTGTAATTTTTCTCCCAGTTGCATCAAGCAGTGGAATAAAAGACTTTCCTATTTAAATCAGCAGAGTCAAATGAAAGAAAGAGCAACATCTGGCCAAACCCCTAGAAAAATGATATTCATGAAATGCTACCACACTACAAAGCTGTTACACTATAGAGATCAATGTTTAAAGTCTAAAAGCTAAATTTCTCAGAGGTGCTCTTATAGGCAGCAGGTGAATGGTATGAGTCTCAGAGGTGTTGAGATTTCATGTCTTTAGATTTCATTCTCTATTCAAGATCAAAATACATTTTAGATTGGCTGTAACCTGCATGCTCACTTAGAAGTCCATCTTCAGACATCTGTTTTAAAATCTTTGCCATAGAGAAGAATTTGCTCCACAATACAAACATTTAAGAGAAAAATAAATTCAAGATGATTGATTTACATAAAGAAGTAACAATCTTTTAAATTTGCCTTAATATTTCAGTCAATATATGTTTTCTTTTCATAGGAAGTATAAAGAGAAATGGAATCTATATGTAATATGGATTTTAAAAATCTTCAGAGTTAATTTGCTTTAAAGAAGATGTTCTTAAATATGGTTTTTGTGTAGATAGGTCAACAGATACAAATGTTTTCAATACATTCTTTTTTGTCTTTGGAAATACAGTAGGAATGCTACCTACATTCTGCAAGTTCCAGAAATGTTGCTGAAAGTGAAAGGAAATAACTGTTGACTTAGTGTTTAACAGAGTAAGACATGCTTAGTTATCAAAGCTGCGTAGATGCTTTACAGGACATTAGCAACAAACATTTTGTTGGTCAGAGTTACCTGGCTATTTAATATTTTTTGTTATGTAAACAGTCAACTCTAAAGCTCAATGCATAGTCCAATACAATTGTAAATATATTTTGAAACCCTTTACAAATTACAACAATTGAGTAGGACACCACACAAGGATATTGCAGAGTGTAAGCATCACCTTTCTCTGATCTACCATACAGATCTCTAACAGAGTTAAAGACAGTATGAAGAATAAGTGTTGCAGCTCACACAGTAGAAATACATTGCCATTTCTCTGGAAAAAGGAGAATCTGAGGGAAGGAATTGTGATATTCTGTTATTGAGTTAAATAGTTGAAATCCATGAAATTGCTGAAATCCCTGTGAAAATTATTACTGAATTTTTGTTATAACCAGTCTTAAAATTTTGGCCGAAGAAAGATGTTTTCTATTTTTTTTTTTACATTTCCGATCTGTTAATGGAAGTACAATACAGTCATCTGAACACACTATGGATTATTTCCATCACAGATTGATAACATATTTGGGGGGTTTTATTGATAACATATTACTCAATTTGATAGAATTGGAGCAAATAACTTTGATTTGCAGAAATTTAAATAGGCTTTAAGGTTGTGGAAACATTCTCATTGATAGAGACACTGAGTAAAATGGTAGAAACATATTGTCTAGCCCCATCACTGACATACAAAGATTGTTCACAACAGGACCAAGAGACAGAACCAAAGCAGGTTCAATGTATGGATGCCCCTGTTTCTTTTAAAATACTTGATTTTTTGACCCTGTTTACTTACAGTACTTGATGCAGCTTACACATGCCAGTAAAGGTTTACTTCATAGAAAAAAATCTCAGCAGATGTTTATGATTAGCATTGTAAACAGTACACACTGTTAGCAACATAAGCAGTAGCAGTGGATGTTATTACAGAGGCTGGATGTTATTAGAGAGGTTTACTGTCAAAAAGAGTGTTATAATTCCCCAACCAAGTGCACATTTTTTCTGTAAAGGGACACATCAAAAGACAATGAATTTTGATATTGTTAGAAAATAAGACTAAGAACAGAATTATGCGACTTTTTTGACCTTCTTCAGTGCTCACTATATTATAGAATCATATACATTTACAAAACTATGTCATATTACATGTACTCGCACAGTTGTACCTGATTTTGACTGTACCTCTAAATGCTTTTATTGTACTTTGGGTTTTCGTAATTAATTCATATTTATACTATTCTATCGTCTTATATTTACATTTATTTTATGTTTAGTTATTAAAGTGTCTGAAGTGATAAGTCATGTGATCTTGATCTGATACTTGATAGACAATTTTGTGTATCACATGCAATTACCACAAGTCACTGGCAGGATTATCATATTATCAATTTTGATGTAATATACTGAAGTTATATACAATCTTCATGATAGAACTGAAACTGGGAAAACCATCTCTTTCATAGCAGTGAAAAAAATTGAAAGCACCTCCTGATTCATGAAGTAGAACATTTTGCTTTCACAGAAATGCACATCTTGTAACTTCCATTCTCAATTTTATAAATCTCTATCTAAAAGTAATGGTTTTTTTTATTCCACCTTAACAATTAAAAATCAATTACAAGACCTTTGTGCTTTAATTGCTAACATAAAAGCAGGCTTTAAGTAGCCAATATTTAAGAAGTTGTTTTTTTAAAAAAACTTTTGAACACCACATAAAAATGACAATATTCACAACATCATTGAATGAGATGCCTTTTTTTTTTTTTTTTTTTTTTTTTTTGTGGTGCTGTAGCACTACAGAAATAAAGGGGCTTCAAATCAAGATGTTATCTTGATGTGTAATCTTGCAAGGCATTTGTTCCTGAAAAAAAGTCAGTTAATTTAAGAACAGCCATGCTTCTGGACTAGATTCTTCAATTAAGTGCTTAAAAATATAATCCAGACTAGCGGGCCTAGTTCTTGCCTGATTCTTAGTAGCTGCCAGTGTAATTACTTTAAAGACAATTCCTGAGACATTTGAAGCATTAGGGATCTTAAAACAGAAGTATTTGTTCATACATTTAAATGTAGATTGTATTCTTACAAATAAACCATTATGCTTGTGAATGGCTTTATACAGCTGATTAGGCTCATTTAAGCCAACTGAGCTATTTAAGTGTGAAAGTGTTGGCAGGATCCTGAACTGTTTGTTGATACTGCATCAGTATACTTTTATATATGCAACACATCAAAAAACCTATTCCATGTAACACATTAAACCATTAAAAATAAACAGTATAAAAAATAAGACTGTTTGTTGTCATGATTGCATATTCAAGCACCGATTTTGGAATATTCTCATTTAAGACTGACCATTTAAGTCAAACAATGAGGTTCCATTAATAATGCTGAGAAGAACAGGAAACCTGACAGATTAAAAACCCATATGTTTTCCTTAGAAATGTCTCACAACTGACTTTTATTTTAATAATTTATAGTGAAAAAAACTATGATTGTAACACAGATAGATGTATCCCGGTGAATATGACTGTTGCCATCAATAGCAAAAGCCCACAGGCTTTGAACAGATCTGACAGTGCAGTATCTTGGAGCAGGTCTGGGCTTGCATTGGCATGAGCTGGTTTTAACTTGTCTCAACAATGGACTGATGGCCAAGTGACCACAGTCTCAGTCACTTGAGGTGAAGCTCTGTGAATGCCTCCTGTGATCAAGAGTGACCAGCCAAGGGAGTCATAGCACAGCAAACCACTGCTCCTTCTGTCTGTTAAGGCTGGCTCTTGAACAGCCTTCAAACTTGAGCTGGGAAGCCAGTGAGCACGAAGCAGACTCTGGTGAGAACGCATATAGAAACAACCCTACATGGGGACCTACAGACTCTGGAGGAAGGTAGGTTGTCCCTCTGTGGACACTGACCTACCTCCTCATGCAGAGCCCTGAGGCTGCTGCCAACTTGCCAGGTCCCGCTGCCCTGTCCCACTTCTGTTGGCTTCAGGGCAGCTGGAAGGGGGAGTATAACTTCAGAGAAAAGGTGTAGATATTAGTAAGTTTTCTGTGAGAGACTGAAAGAGTTAACGTCTCAAACATTGTGACGGGGCAAGTTCTGCCTAACAACAAACCCTGCATAACAATGAAGCACAGGTGAAAAGAAGCACAGATCAGCACAGGACATGAGCAACAGGACAGGGAGGCCATGCCAGGGGGTGCTCAGTTCCCTGTTCTGATATGCTGAGCGGGGCACCACACCAGGTATTCCCAAAGATCAAACAACGGTCATGTCTGCAGGCAGGGAGAAGTTACTCCCCAAATGACCCCCAAGCCCACCAATGCATTTCTTGAAAGTTCTGAAAGCACAAACTGTGCTTGACATCTAATTAGCCCAATGAGTTTTAGTGCCTGCCCAAAGGAGGGGCAAGGAGATCAAAAAAGGGCACAAACTAAAGCCCCATGTGCACACGCCCTCTGGAACTGGACCCCTGGGCTGACCGGACCAACGCTGGACCCAAGACCAGTGAAATCTTTTTTTTTTTCTCTCTCTGTCTCACTTTCTCTTTCTCTCTCCTTTTCCATAATGCCTACACCTCATCCCTTTAGACATAGAACCATTGACCAAGTCTGGGACTAGGAGTGGATCCAGCTGCCCCTGGGGTCCTCTCTGAGAAGGAGTCTGGAAAGCAAGGGGGTCTGCTCTGAACCTCGTGACTCAATGGGAGGGATCTCCTTATTCCCTGAACTGATGTACATAGTTACCATGGGTTACACAGTTTACTGAGGTAGTTTCATGCCAATTCCTGTTGAGAGAAACCTCGCCACCTGCTGTTAACACCTCCAGAGTGCAGTTTGCTTCTGCCATGAATAAAATGTTTAACTGATTGTTTGGTGTTGTTTCACCTTAATTTAGCCAGATGGAATTCCGAACTCAACACAACTCCCTGGTCTGTCCAGCCCAGGTCGACACGTTAAAGGGTACTACTGTCAGCAATGTTTTTATGTAGTAATTTAGACTACAAGTATCCAGATTATTGTAATTGGATTGAAGATAACTTTTTGTTGTATTTTGATTAGAATTTAGTTAGGCTGACAATAAATAATTCTTGACTCCACATGTGAGATGTGTTCCATTTTTGCCAATAACAGGATTTTAAGTGTAACACAATATATTAAATTCTCTAACCATTTCCTAGAAGCAGCTCACCATTTTTGGTAAAAGTATTCTAGGAAGATTTAGCCTGAGGCAGAATTCTGACATAAAACTTTGACCTAAATAGCATGTTTTTCATAGTTTTTTTCCTCAAAACAAGGCTTTAGAGTGAAATTTCAGGTCAGCCTTTAAAATAAATAGCTTCATATAGTACAGAGGACATACAATCTAATAGAAAATATTTTTTCTGAAAAGGAAATTAAGATAGTGTTAGAGTTGCTCCAGTTCTGAAATAGGATTTTTTCTTTTTCTTATGTAGAACAAAATGAAGAGAATAATTCATTTTTTTTTGAAGTGTTTGTATTTTGGGCTCTAGTAGAGCTGTCTATCAAATTATCCTTTATTATTTAATAGCAAATTTTGTTTATAAATTACATGTAGTACCTTTTTATTTGCATATATACATAGAAAACAGAGTTTTTTCTGTTGTATGACTTACACATACATTTATCTAACAAAATGATGTGAAAGACTTTGAAATGTGTGATTTTTATCATGACTGAAAGGCACAAGAATAATTCTTATTGTTTATTTGCTCATAACAGTTTAATCTTACATGTAATAATTGACTTTTTAAATACAGTTTAGGATCTTATGCTACAATAATAACATGCAAATAAGTTTTTGAAAGGATGTAAATATTCCTGTAAAAACATAATCTTATCATAATCTAAATGCATATTCTTACTATTTGTACCTGAAAGAAACAGATTGGACACACTTTGTGACCTTTCAAAACACATTGCCAGACTTCTTAGTGAATCACCAGAAAAACAATATTGAAAATCAACCACCTTTCTGGTGATTCATTATAGAATATATACCTGTACTCACATAAATATTGTTTATTAGAAATTTACCAGCACATAGGACCTGAGATGGAGTTAGGCCATCATTATACCCATTGAGACTTTAATCACATAAATTAAGGTTTTAAAAAAGTAATTTAAAATGTTTCCAGTACTCAGTTATGGCTGCTGCAGTTTTACTTACAATTCTGCTGTTTCATTTTGTTGACATATGCTATTACTGTAGCAATCTGTTTTAATTGATTTGCTTAGTAAGATAAAATACTACTGATAACTTACAAAATCCAGTTCCTATAATCTTTGTTTACAGAAGATAAAGGCTCAAGCAAACTTACATTTCTATAATCTCTAAGATTTGGTAATTATTTTACATATTGAGGGTTTTTTTCAGGGTTCCTGTGCATTGAGAACTTGTATGCTTGTTCTTTCCTTTCAGTAACATCAGACAAATACTCATAAAAGCAGATCAATGTATCTATTTATGGATTCCTTTTCTGTAACTAAATAAAGATTAGAAATTTAGTACATGTGTGTCAATTTATTTTTACATTCACTTATACATGCGTGTATAAAACATGATAAAAGCACCCACTAAACAAAAGAAAAACTAACACAATGATCAGAAACTGGTAATATGATCTTTTTACCAACACCTGATTACAGTTTTCAGCAATAAAGTGTTTTTTTCAGTTTTATTTCAGTACTCCATGATGGAAATACCAGATGCCTCTCTAAGTCTAGAATAAAGGTGCCATTATACCACATATTATAATGATGGGCTGTGTCAAGAGGTGTTCATTCTCTCTTCTACAATGTGGAATCAGCTATGGCTTTGTCATGGTGACAGTTGTTTGCCTACACTGCTCTTAAAAGATTCTAATGTCTGTGGCATGATAAGCTCTGAGGCAACGACTGCACAATCAAACAGTTAATATCTGGTTAAAAAATGGCACAGAAAAATTGAGGAAGCTATGGAAGCTGGCTATTTATGCAAGCGTAGTAGTATTTTTAAGGTAAAAATGAATTCTTAAATTTGAAAAGAATTAGAAATTGTAGATAACAGTTACACTAATACTGTATTCATAATCTTGTGACCATTAACTAAATAATAGTCTTTTATAAAATAGTAATATTTGAGTAGAGTAAAAATTAAGGGATGGGAAAAGGGTAGTGTTGGTTTCAGTATTTATGAAAATAAAACCAAAATTATTGTCACAGCTTGAAAGGAAAATAGCATAGGATTAATAACAAGCTTGCAAGTATGCCAGATAAAATCAGTTAAAGTCACATAGTTAAGAATAAGGAGTAGGTGTATAGATGGTATAGAAGCTGAAATACATAACTAAGATGGGAACAGGATCAGATGATAAGATCTTTTGGCCTCTAGTTCCATATTTACTAAAATTATTGAAATTACTTTTTTACCTCCATTTTTCCACTGAGTCTGTAGACATTAGATCATAAGTCTTAATTCTGTTTGTCACTGACATTAACAGTTACTGTGAATGATTTCCTTGGGTGTTGAATTAAGCAGTCTATAATAAATATTAAACAGACGGTCTATATGAAAAAATATATATTCTATTTTATTTTACATTAATTTGGATTTCTCAAAAAGGGCACACTGCTTAACTGAAAGAGAAGAGGAGATACAATATACCTAACACAGCAAATAATTTCCTACAGAAATTGCTGTCTTGGTCTTGTGATGATGGTTTGACAAGTACTGTTCCCACAAATGCTGAATCTGCTAGTCTAAGGCAGTCCTATTTTCATTATTGCTGAGGCTTTGTTCTTCATTGGGTTATCTTCAGGTTTACAAGGTTCTTTAATTGATCAAATAAAAGAAAAAAATGTAGTCCAAAATGGTTGTGTGATGCTGCATAGAAAAATTTTAATTGATTACAATGCTACACAGCTAGGATTAAACTAGTGGAATCAATGTTTGCAGCGATTATAATATCATATGTTAACAGAAAAAAAAAAAGAAAAAAAAGAAGTGCTGAAATACCTTTATGTATTTTCTACTTTCCAAGTAATGCACTGAAAAGAAGAAATATTTGGATCTCATTGCTGCCAAAGCAAAAGAAGAAAAAAACAAAAAAAAATGGGGATGCCAAATCACTTCCTTTCATTTCTCTTTATAGGACATAAACAAACACACCCTGCATGTTATCTTTCAAATTATGTACCTCTTAGGGCTGTAAAAGGAAATAGAAAAGTACAATATGATTTACTCTGAACAAAAAAAAAATTTCAGGTACATACATTTTGATACAATATTTAGTTTGTCTGTTTCTTTTGTGTGTGTATGTCACTCCACTATTACAAAAGGAAAAACTGAGAGAAGTTAAAATTTTTTACTAAAAATCATTATACAAGCTACTGATAGCCTGTATATTCCTGCTTTTGAAAGAATCCTAGACTTCTGCTCTGAAAACTTGATGTTAGCAGAGTGGTTAGTAGTGTCTCCCCCTGTAAAATACAAAAGGTCCACGAACTATATGGACTGTTTGATGTAGAGGAACACATTTCTCAAGTGTCTAGCTCATTCCTTAAATAGCAATGGAGTTTATTAAGAAAATTAAAATAAATTTAATGTAATAATAATTGTATTCAATGTCTGTCAAGATTCAGTGTAAAATTTATGAGAGTTTTTTCTCTTATATAAGAACCATTCCAGTTAATAAACACTTTTCATCTTAAGAAATAAATACATGGGTCACAACAACCTGGGCTAAGCAGAAAAGGAGTTCTTCAGTAGAGAGCTAAAATGTAATAATAGATGGGCAGGTCCAGAATAGATGCCAGTCACAATACATGATGGCTCTGAGTTACATTTCTTGCCTAAAAGAAAAGAATTTCTTCCTAAATATCAAATACTAATAGACAATGAGTTAAACCTTAGAAAAAAAAAATTGCCATTGTGAAAATAGTCACCTTCAAGCCACCCTCAGGAGTTTACCTTCAAGAGGAATTTGAGGATGCCTAATATGCCAATCCTCCCCATTGAAAAAAAACCAAAGAAACAGAAAAAGAACACCACAACCTTCAAAAGTTGTAAAAATATACTAAAAAGTTTAGTCCAATAAATTGTAAATTGTGGCAATGACTCAGATGTTTAAATAAAGTAGATTAATCTTTCAAATGCTGAACTACATTTTGTATATCATTCTCTGCAAACTTAACTAAGATTAATCGGAACTAAGACTGGGTAAGAGTGGCTGGAAAGCTCCCTGGAGGAAAAGGACCTGGGGGTCTTGGTCGACAGCCGGCTGCGTATGAGTCAACAGTGTGCCCAGGTGGCCAAGAAGGCCAACGGCATCCTGGTCTGTATCAGAAATAGTGTGGCCAGCAGGAGCAGGGAGGTGGTTGTTCCCCTGTATTTGGCACTTGGTGAGGCCGCACCTCGAGTACTGTGTTCAGTTTTGGGCCCCTCACTACAGGAAAGACATGGAGGTGCTGGAGCATGTCCAGAGAAGGGCAATGAAACTGGTGAAGGGTCTAGAGAACCATTTTTATGACTTCTGAGGGAACTGGGGCTGTTTAGTCTGGAGAAAAGGAGGCTGAGGGGAGACCTTATTGCTCTCCACAACTACCTGAAAGGAGGTTGTAGTGAGATGGGTGTTGGTCTCTTCTGCCAAGTAACAATCAATAGGACGAGACGAAATGGCCTCAAGTTGCACGAGGGGACGTTAGATTGAATAGTAGGAAAAAATTATTCACTGAAAGGTTTGTCAAGCATTGGAATAGGCTGCCCAGGGAAGCGGTTGAGTCACCATCCCTGGAGGTATTTAAAAGACGTGTAGATGTAGCACTTAGGGACATGGTTTAGTGGTGGACTTGGCAGTGCTGGGTTAACAGTTGGACTCAATGATCTTAACAGTCTTTTCCAACCTAAATGATTCTATGATTCTAAATCTTGCAGTTTAATTATTAATCAATGTAAGCAAGCCAGGCACCCAAAATGCAGACAACTGGTGTGGTTTAGAATTCCTAGTGAATTAATAGTTCATTCATAAAAACTATCAATATTACTGCAAATTGGTTCAATGTCAATAAATCTTTACTAAAAAGGCTGTTTTATCTGAAGTAACTCATGCCTTTGTCCCATTCCTTTTTTTGTAGCCATATGATTTGTCAGCTGCAAGAAATTAACATGTTGTTTCCAAATCTAGAAGGGTGAAGGTCATGAAGGGTGCCTCAATCCATCTATGAAACTGAGATATATCTATACTTTTTCCTCTCTACAACCAGGACTTAACCACCTTCCTCATTTTTAAATGTAGGTAGTACTCACTGGTGCGCAGCATGAGTCTTCATGGATATTTGCCCTTACATTTGTGACAGCATGGTTGGAAAAGTGTTAGGTATGGCTCTATCCCCTCGAAGTTAAATTTCTAAACTGCTGAAGGCAGAGGAAAATCGAGACAGGAGAAACTGATGGACAATACTCCAAATTATTCCCTGCAGTTTATTCAAGTTTCTGGGAAAGATAAGGACTGTTATTTGGCTTCCATTTTGTCGTGGTTTAACCCCAGCCAGCAACCAAGCACCACACAGCCGTTCAGTCACTTGTGCCCCACCCAGTGGGATGGGGGAGAGAATCAGGGGAAAAAAAAAAGTATAACTTGTGGGTTGAGATAACAGTTTAATAGAACAGAAAAGAAGAAAGTAATAATGATAATGATAACACTAATAAAATGACAATAGTAATACTAAAAGGATTGACATTTACAAGTGATACACAGTTCAATTGCTCACCACCCGCCAACAGATGCCCAGTTAGTTCCCGAGTGGTGATCTCCCCACCCCCACTCCCCCCAGTTTATATACTAGATGTGACATCTCACAGTATGGAATATCCCTTTGGCCAGTTTGGGTCAGCTGCCTTGGCTGCGTTGCCTCCCAACTTCTTTTGCCCCTCTAGCCTTCTTGCTGGCTGGGCATCAGAAGCTGAAAAATCCTTGACTTTAGACTAAACATTACTTAGCAACTATTGAAAATATCAGTGTGTTATCAACATTCTTCTCATACCTAACTCAAAAACATAGCACTGTACCAGCTACTAGAAATTCAATCAACTCTATCCCAGCCGAAACCAGGATACATTTTTACTTAATTTAAACACCATGGAGAAAGACTTCCCAAGGATACATATGTGAGGATTTAGTGAGGACTCTGGTCTCCAATCTGGTGATGAAGGCAGATAGTTCTTTTAAAATCACCTTGATTCTAAAAGTCAAGTTTACACCTTCTGTATTATCTTTCATTTCCCTTTTTAAGCCAGATACAAATGATAATGAGTAAACTGCAGAGGATAATTAGTATGCATTAAAACTGACTAAAATATTTAGTAAGTCTGTGATAAAACTGCTCTTATTAGTTAAATATCTAGATAGCTGGTGCAAAAAGTTGTTTTGTGTCACTTCTGTGACACAAGGTGGTGGTAGTGAAACTTTTTGACAGGATATTATTATGATTAACTCCATTTCAGACAAGGTGTTTTCTGAATTTTTAATCATCTGCTTTAGAAGTGAGCTAATGGGTCCTTTTCCTTTCTATAGAGCATATTTTATTTAAAATTTCCTTTGCATATACAAAAGTGAGGAGTCTGATTAAATATGCATGCAACAGAAGCTAGAAATAAAGAATTCAAAGGACAACTATGATTAGATTTGATTGGGCTGAGCACTTCATAAGCATTTCTGTAGCGTACTGTAGGTACTCTTTTGGGTTAGAAAAGTTTGTGACTAGGATATAATGACTTTTTATTCCCCATGAAACTCTCCGTCTTTTTGTCTTAGTCACTTTTTTCTTATATGACTAATGATATCATTCAAATGAAAGCCATGAATGTTTCACTCAATAAGTTACAAAAAGAACAGTATTTCAAGCTTTGAAATATTAACAGACTAAAGAAAAAGAAGGCATAAGAAAAAGAATGTGACCACTTTACTCTCTTCAGTGACCAAATAACCATCTCAAAGTTAGTTATTCTAGTTATCTCAAAGGCTTGCTTCAAAGAAGATTTTTTTGAAGCTTGCGTATTTTGTGACTGAGAACAGAATAGATATGTGGAGCATAGAGTGAGGATGAGGAAAGATTAGAAAACAGCTGTGTGGATAGAAGTCTCCTATCCAAAGATTTCGTAGTTCTTACCTGTTTTCTTATTTTAGACTCTTCTTTTTCAAGTATGTACAGAAACAATAGATTTGGAAATCTAGACGTTTAGCAAATGTTTTGTTTGAGAAATACATCCAACTGCCATAGAACTAATACAAATAGCAGCCTAATACTAAAAGCTTGTAGATCATATTAAGACAGCTCCAGCCTAGGATAATGTTTTGTGCACTAGGTCTACCTTTTCTCTATCTTTATCATATTTGTAGCAACCTTTCAGCAGTCTAGTAGTATTTATATCCCAACTCCTTGATGCCATTGAATTCCAAGATACGAGTTTCTTATCCTGACTCCCCAGACAATGAATGTGAGAGAGAGCCTGTGCTGAAAGTTCTGTTGAGAGACAAAGGAGATGAACTATGAATACCAATATATTTGTTTTTATGAGGTGACTAATGTGGATTAATGTAGATTCTCTTCTACATGGGAAGAACAACACTTCTATACCTCATATATAATGTGTGTCAACTTATACCAGGTTAGTTAGTGGTAAACATATTTCATAGAAGTGACCTAGGAAAGACAGCTCTCCCATCATACAAGACATGCAACAAGCTTGTTTTGAGTGCAAACTGGAATACGTTGTACAGAATTTTTATCTCTGGTAGTCAGTATATCCCACCTTTAAGATGTAACCAAACATGTAAGTAGGGGGTTCTTAGAACAAGAATGCATTCAGTTATGTACTGGGCTGATGCTATTCTATCCAAAGAAAAACATTGCTAGGATCAATTATTTTAAATATAAAATATAAAAATAGATAATTTAATAAGGTGGTACTCAATATGTTAAACATTGTAATCAAATATTTAAATAGAAAAAGAATCACAGAATTATAGAATGGTTTGGATTGGAAGAGACCTTCAAAGATCATCTGGTCCAACCTCCCTGCCATGAGCAGGCATACTTTCCACTAGATTAGGTTGCTCAAAGCCCCATCCAACTTGATCTTGAACACCTCCAAGGGTGGGGCATCTACAACTTCTCTGGGCAACTTGTTCCAATTTCTCACCATAATACTTGTAAAAAATTTCTTCCTTACATCCAGTCTAAACCTACACTCTTTTAGTTTAAAACTGTTGTTCCTTGTCCTGTCACTACAGGCCTTGGTAAAAAGTCTTTCTCCATCTTTTCTGTAGAGCCCCTTTAGGTACTGGAAGGCTGCAATAAGGTGTCCCCGGAGACTTCTCCAGGCTAAACAACCTCAACTCTCTCAGCTTTTCCCATAAGAGAGCTGTACCAGCCCTCTGATAATTTTTGTGGCCCTCCTCTGGACCCACTTGAACAGGTCCATGTCTTTCTTGTGCTGGGGTCCCCTGAGCTGGATGCAGTACTGTAGCTGGGGTCTCATGAGAGCAGAGTAGAGGGTAAGAATCACCTCCCTTGACCTGCTGGCCAGAGAAGAAGAGGTAAGAAAATTCTCTTTGTCCCTTGTCTGGAAGAAAGAAAAAATGATTATAACATCCAGGTTAATGTCATAAACCTTGATTTATTTAAAAAAAATGAAAAAATTTAAAATTCATATATATAAAAAGAGTATATGCAGCCTGCACTTCACAGCATAGTCAGATGGGGATTCAATTTCTGCTCCCACCTCCAAAGAATACCACAGTGTTTACAGGAATAGTCCTATGCTTGGACTTTCAGTTGAAATCTGAAGTATCTGACAGTTTCCAACACTGGGAATATGAAAGATGATATTCTGCACTTAATAGACCATTATTTTGTTTCACCTTGATAATCCTTACATGCCAAATCTTTCACAGTCAATTGTAAAAAGCTCTTTCATTAAATATTTGCAGCATTTTCAAGCCAAACAGACTTAGAAATCTTCAGCCTAGAGGCTATCTCTGTGTCCTAATACTTCCCCCACTGAATATTAAAGCTATTGTGGACCTCAGAGGTATTTTTGTATTTGAGCTGTAGTATGCAACGTTGGTGACATTTTAAAGGTTTAATTAAAGAATACTTATCATAGCAGAATTCCATAGGAAGTGCTGGACGACAAAACCCTAGTGTTGTAAAATTAATTGCACCACTAATGTGTAGCTGAAACAAGTGGAAAGCTTGAACCCAAAGAAACAACACATTACTCTTCAACCAGCTGTACTGTGGTAAGTGAATCACTTCTGTATTCACATCAAGTTATCTAAAAAAAAAAAGCTGAAGCCTTTTTTTTAAGTAAGAAAAATTACTTTGTGGACCATTGTATACAAATGTTTACCACTGGAAAATATCTTCTGAGTTAATTCTTTAAAGCCCTTAGAATTCAGTTTTAAAAATACATTGTTTTCCTATATTTTAATAAATAATAGAAAGCCTTTCTTTTCTCCCTTCCTTTCTCCAAAAACTATGTCTATTTTCAAGAAAGAAAATCTAAAAAGAAAAGGAGGTTCAAATGTTTGACTTGGGGCATAGTGGTAAGAACTTAAGAAAAGATCATGTATTTTGATAGTAGCTGATTGCTTTATGGATTAGATGATTTATGCAGTGCCTTCTAGAGAATTGCCAAATAAATTTCTTGGTCAGTGTTTTAAAGCAGAGAGGTAATGGCATATCCAGAGAATGTTATACCACCATTAGTGATAAGCCTGTTTTTCTTAATTTTATTATTGTTGCAAGTCATAACATATTTTTCTTCAGTAAATGAGTAATAAATCAGGAAGAGCTGAAAACTGATGAAGCTTTGTGGTTTTTTTTTCCTTTTTCTTTACAAATTTTCCTCACAAATCAGTTATGATACTAGATCTTGACCTTGACCACATCATATTCCACAGTTCAGTTAATATGAAAGATAAAAGAGAAAAAAAGTTACTGAGAGCATAGATAGCTTTTCATGGTATGAAAAAACATGACTTGATGTTGCTCAAAAATTTAAAACATAACTCCTAGTAACTATAATTGTAGTTACTATCATGACCAATTGGTTATAATAACATCCTAAGGCCCATCTAGAACTGTGTCTCTGATGTGTTTCAAGAATTTAAATTTTTAAAAAGCCACTGCAGATTTTGTCTTTCAAGTTGAGACATCTTAACAGACTTGAATTTCTGAGACTATGAAATTAAGATTCTCTCTATACTTTGAAGTACCACAGTTTGGACACCAAAATGAAGAAGTACAAAATCTCAAACTACCTCTGAGAATTCCCATTTAGAAAATGAGCCCTCAGCCTTACATAATTTGACCTCCTATTTCAAAGATGTTGCATATATAATATGCAATAATAAGCATAAGAAATGAGGAAGGGTAAAGAGGGAGAGGACACCAGGAATAGCACTTGATGACTCCAGGCTGTCAAGAAGTTTTAAAAGTAACTCACCAGTTAAGAAAAAAGTCTATTCTGAACAACCATGTAGCCTTGTGAGGGCTGCTGGGAGAAGCAGTTCCTCAAAGGCTCAGAGACCTGGAATTTATGTGTGGAAGGAGGATGAGGAGAAGCAGTAGCAGATGTAAGGAACGAGTCAATATGTAGTATGGCACTAGTGACAGAGGAATCCTTAAAGCATGAGTGTTTGTTGCTGCTCATGGCTTAAATCAGTTATGGATACTTCTGAACTTAGTTAGCTGGCTCTGAATGGATGTTTTGGAGCACCAGAACAGAAAAGGTCTGAGGGGAAATATGTTGACATTAAAGGGACAACAAAATTAAAGCTATTGTAGAACTAATCTTTAGTAGGAGTGTCATCACTGAAGCTGAGTGGAAATAGGAGTAAAACAGGAGGCTAATAAGAACAAGCAAGATGCAAGGGAAGTGCACCATAGACCTGTCTCGTGTTTCTACTAGCTTTCTTCCATTCTTTTGATATGCAAGTAAACACTTATTTTTAGACTTTAATATGGTAAGAATGCTTGTACATGACTTTGAGGATAATAACATGAGAAACTCATAGATCATAGAAGGGGAAAATTGGCTGGTCAAACCTGACCTGGGACTAAACTAATAAGACAAAACCAGGAGAAAATATCAGACTTTACAGATGGTAGATTGGAATCATTCAGAGAAGGATGTGGAAAAAATAGAGCAAGGTGGAACGCTGGCTTACCAGGAGTTTGTGACTAATGCTGGGTATAAAATCAGTAAAACAAAGGCCAGCGGACAAAGAGAGGGTTAGCTGTTTATTTAGAATGGAGGGCAGGGAATACGTAAGGTAGCACAAACCATGTAATTGAGGCTGCTCATTGCTTCCTCTCAAGCAGTTCTGCTTCTGATCTTAGCAGCTTTGAGCAGGAAGATAAATGTATTGCTGATCTGATCATTTATATGGCTAACTTTATTCTGTGACCAGGAGAAAGTTGGGGTGCTTTTCCTGCCACCAGTGAGAGATCATTCAACAGAGACAAAGCACACATCCTGACACCCTAACAGAATGCAGGCAATTCCATCAAATAAGAAAGTTTCAAATAAAACTAGATTTCTATCATGTATAATACAATACCAATTGCCAACCACCTTTCTTCTAAGAGGTGTTCTTTTATTTCTTTGAGTTGTTAATTTAAATGACCGCCAGTCCTGTGTTGTAAGGAATGTACTTTCTCCTATGTGTTTCTGTTGAATACAAGCGTTTGAACTGGGTCATGACGGTGTTGGTGAATCAGTCAAACCTTTGCAGAGCAATACTAGCTGTCAGTAGACTGTTTCAGTGTAGAATTTAGCCTGCTTAGCAAAAATGAACCACAGTGCCCCAAATTTTTTCCTTCTGTATTTTTCTAACAGGGGCTATTGAATTGCATACAAAAAGGACATGATTGGTGTTTCATGTTTGAGCTATTGACTTTTAAAGTATATAATGACTGTAGATTCACTATTGGCCTTTGAAATCCAGATAGGGAAAGGAATACAAGAATAAATGGTTCACTATAATGGCCCCCTCACAGTAAACTGAAATTATTTTCCATGTGTGAGAGTGAATATTCTTTATTTCAGAGGTACAGCAGCTATGTATACAATTTATAGCTCTAAACACTGGAAATAAGTATGCATCCTACAATTTTCCAAATGCTCTTGTGAGACTAGCATAAAGGGAAACCTTGACAGAGTGATGTAAAGCTCTGAGAATAACTGAAAGAATAGTTGTGAGTATTCAGTCCTGAATAGGCATTGCTGAGAGACAAAGCAATCTATGTTTACAACTCTTTCATTTCACCCAAACCATATTGTTGTTCAATATGAACATATAATTACAAACTACTGTTGTTTACATTTTATACCATATTTAAAATCAAAGAATGCTAAGTTTTTCTTGATTGGTAAGGTGTGTTTTCTTTTTTTTTTTTTATTAAGATATTGTTTAATAATGACTTTACCATTGAATTTCAAAAAGATACACTGAAATATATTTACATAGCATCTGTGGTTTAACTAAAATAATTTCAAGTTGGATTGCATTCTAGATGCAACCTTTTGAGGTAAGTAACATGTGGATAATGGTGTCCAGGTATATTAAGTTAGTACATAAGTGCAGAACAACAAAAGGATCACAACCTGAATTGGAGGATTACAATATTAAGTGGGCATCTCTTTCTCAGTGATGACTGCAGTAGTAACGTTACTTTCAAAATTCAGGTAAAAGCTCCAGAAATATAATGTAATTTTTGTGGTGGTTTTTTTTGTTGTTGTTGTTTTGTAAACTTCCCATGAATAGAAAGGATTTTGCATGAGTTAGCAATTTTCATGAGCATTGCTTTAAGAAGACATTTCTCTACTGTTCATAGTAACTGTCATATATAAGACAGTATATAGATAAAGTGGATCACAAAAGTAATTTTAGCGTAGTTTCCAGAAACAAAACTCTTGATGCTGGTTTTATGGGTCTCTAGAAAACAAGGTTGAAACTACAGAAGCAACAAAAATACTATCAGTGCTATCTGTGCCCTCTCACACTGTTCAGTTAAGTAATGTAGTAAAAAAAAGACTCTCTTTAAAAGGAGAAAAAGGTAAGTATTTGACTGAAAGGGAGATATTTTTCTCTGGCCTCTGATGGTTAAACTGCAAAAATAACAAGGTGTTCTACTATTTTTCTTCCTTAAGAAGAAACTATTCACTTCACTTACTTTAAACCAATTCAGGACTGAAGCAGTTTATTAACTTATTAATGGCACATAAATAACTGGCAATCAGTGAACTACACATTCAGGATCAATTTCAGTAATAGAAGAGACAAGCCATAACACCTGAAATGTTAATACAGTGTTAATAAATTTCTAAACACCCTTCTATAATCCCAAGAAATACTTATCAAGATATGCACATACACACAGACACACACATAAGTGCTCTCACAGAACATGTGGACTACAAGCAGACCCCCCCTTTTGTGTGGTCCCCTACTTGTACACACCTGTGTTGGAGATGTAGATGCTCCAGCTTTATGTATACCTGTGCTGCTCCCTATAAGAAGCTAATTTACATGCTGATGAGAAAGCCCCCCATGAGGCCACATACACCCGCATAAGGAGTGTATTTTTTTCCCAGGAAAAAATTATAACATGAAAATAAGCATTTTATTGCAGTAAATTCTAAGGTCACTTATGTTTTATTACACAACAAATAACGCTGTAATCTGTCATCTGATTTTAAATTTTGTGCAATGACATTTTTCATTGATTTTTTCTTATTTGCTAAGAAATTCTAGGACTGTGGTGTTTCACTGTCAGTCATGAATAAATGGAGATCTTGAGACATGTCCTCAAATACTGGTTATCTCTATTAACTGTACCTGAAAAAAACTGTGAGCAATTTTCATGCTTGAAAAGCTACTTCTGTAGCAGCTCTATATTGTACAACTGCAATTTCAAAGGTTTTAAGCTAGAAATTTTCATTGATTTAAACTGTTTATAATGTTTCTTAACTTTGTCATATTTCTCATAAAAATTTTCTGATATTTTCACAAAGGGAAAGCTATTAAATAAATTGACAACTTATAGTAGTAGAAAAGATTCAAAAAGGAGATAATTGCAAATTATTTTGTCATAAAAGTAAATCTTATTTAGAAAGACTACACTTCAAAGTAGAAAAAGTACATACTGTTGTGCTGTGTCTGGCTGGTATAGAGTTGCTTTTCTTTATTCACAGCAGCCAGTATGGTGCTGTGTTTTGGATTTGTGACCAAAACAGTGTTGATAACACACTAATGGTTTAGCAATGGCTGACCAGTGTTTGCACAGTGTCAAGGCCTTCTCTGTTTCTCACTCTGTCCCTCCCTGCCAGCAAGTAGGCTGGGAGTAGGCAAAGAGACTGTGATGGGACATAGCTGGGACAGCTGACCCAAATTGGCCAAAGACATATTCCATTCCGTATGACATCCTGCTTAGCAATAAAAACTGGGAGTGTAGTCTTTCCAAAGTAGCCATTGTTCAGAGAGTGGCTGGACATGGGTCTGCTTATGGGAGGTGGTGACTGACTGCCTTCACTGCTTCACTTGTTTGTTTGTTTCCTCTTTCCTCATTCCTTCACTTTAACTGTATTTTTCTTGACTCATGGGTTTTCCCCGCTTTTGCACTTTCATCCATCCCGCTGCACAGGGGAAGTGAGAGAGCAGCTGGGTAGGTGCTTAACTGCTGGCCGGGGTCAACCCACCACCACTATGTAATCCTACTTCAGTACAGCAGTGGAAAGAGTTATTGCCTTCTGTAAACCTCTAATGCACTGTATAAAGTAATTAGAACTTTTAAAGCTGAACTTCAAACTAATAGTAATTTTGGTTATGTGACTATATGTGAACATGCACATAGACATATACATGTACAGTATCTATATATTCACGTATATTTACACATATTCAGGTGTAGTGTGTTCCCTGACACAGGTAAGAAATGCCACTTAAAAACTCTGTACTGAATCAGTGGGTTTTTTTGAAAAGAGACACAACATAATTCTGGAAAAAAAATATGTGCTGTATTACATCTTAGGGACATTTTCAAAACATCTCTTATGATAAAATGTTATGCCTTGTACTTACATAGAGGTTGTCCTTCACTTTTATCAATAGAAGATGAATACTCCAGAACAATAAAGATATATTTAGAGCCTTTAGTCTCCTGCAAAGAACTCTAATGGATATGAAGAGGTGGTCAATGTCTAGAAGTTGTAGGACTGGGCATTCAAAGAAAGGATGTTGCAAGACAGAAACAATTCAACCAGAATAGTTTACTATCATCTGTTTGAGGGGCTGGTTTGTATTTTTTTAATATGAAACAGAAAAAAGGTTATGATTCTTTGACAGTCTGTCTTTTTCTTGCTTTTACCCAGTTTCTGCTTAGTTATCACTGAAGGCAACTTGTAATCATTAAGCTTCTATTATTGCTGAAAATTTGTGGCAGGACACATTTTCAATTAATGTCAGAAGTATTTTAGTACATCCCATTTGAATATTTGAAACTTTGCTCTCTTCATGTTTCTAGGTTTACTTCTTCTGTCTCAGCAACTTAAGATCTATGTCAATGTGTTTTTAAAAATATATCCTACAATTAACACAACAGAGAGTTTTGCATCAAGTATCAATGGAGCAGAAAGTGCTCAAATACCATTTTAATAGTTTCTACTTTCAAAATAATATTAGAAATCCTAGTAGCATTAAGCATTTTAAAGCTTGTTATCACTTCTGCCAAATATCATCAGGTTCAACAGACCAAAACAGTTCCATAAGGTGTCACCGTAGAACTAACACCTGAATATATGGCTGCATTCTTCTGCAAATGCATGGTGGGAAGACATTTCATGATGCAAAAACACGGAATATTGCATGGTTTTGAGAAGGGCTTTAAGAACACTAATTAAAAAAGTAAAATAGCTAATTTCTTTTTCATTGATCCCATATTTACTTCATTTAATGTTTAGACATTAGTACTTAGGCAATATAGCCAGTGATACTCTTATTGTATAGCTACTTTCACAAGGGTGTTTTTTAATTTACTGCTCTACAGTGTCCCTTCTCATACACTAGCTTTTCCCTCTTTTTTTTTTGCATAACTGTGAAGTATTATATCCTGTGTATTTTTAAGTTATAAAATATTTAGAAAATTTTTTCCATTAATCTGTAATCAGTACCTGAAACCTCACAATAGCAGGTGTATATAAATCTCAAGGAAAAAATACTTTATATGAACAGTATACACATTTGAGAAACAAATATCCTTCCAGTTCGTAAAAAGCATGCTGTGCTATAAGACCACCACACTTGCCTTTTCTTATAATTTGTTAATTACTAGGTATTTATTAGGTCACCTGGATTAAATGCTCTATTATCTGTTTTAGCAAACACATTGTGTGGATACTCTTCAGCAGCTCTGAGCTAATCTCAGAACTAGCAAAACCACCCTGCATATCTACATTTCTCAGGCCATGATCAGAGTGAAACGCAGACAATTCAAGATATGGAGGTGACCTCATGATATCAGTCCACATCAGGATAAATTCAACAAATCCCTGCTCTGAAGTCAAATGTTTTTGTCAGAATTGCAATATCTTGTGAAAATTTCCAACTAAAGAAATTCCAAGGAAATATTCTACTGTTTTAAAAGCTGTAAGAAACATGATAAAAAATGGTTTACAGGAACATTAATGAGAAAAAAACCCCACACCCAAAGAAGGTCCTTTTTGAACCTGGGGCAGGAGAGACATTTTTGGCATCCTCTGATTCCTATTCATGCCACACACACAGACTAAATGTATACTTTTTTAAGTACATGAACAGGTCAACCTATACATCTGTGCCATGTGAGGTCCTCTATTTAAGCTACAGTTTCTTAAATATCAAATATTAAAGAGAGATGGCAAAAATAAAATTATATATATTTGTAGTGTCATCTTTTCTATTCTGGTCTGTCAGTGGAGCTCAGGAAGAAAGTCTTTTTCATCAGCATAATAACTGTCAAGACTTTAATAAAGAAAATACCACTTCTTTATGTAAGAAACAGATTGCTGTCATGTGGTTGCAGGCAGCAAAAAGACTGGCTGGCAGGGAATTATAGTCCTGGATGTCATTTGCACATGCTTAACAGAAATTGTGGCTGATCTAAACCACAGCAAAAGTGATTTGCCTTAAGGTATGAGGCTGTACCCTACTTCTTTCCTCGCAGACTTTGTAAGCACACATTTTATCAGAATTTATATAAGACATTTTGGAAATATCTCCTTTTAGAAAGATCTCCTTCAAAATATGGTGTTTCGTAGTATATTTTCCTGTCTTAATTGGAAATTAGAGGGTATACTTGTAAGAGGAAATTTCAGTGTCCTTTCCCTTTAGGAGCTTGTCCCCTTTGGGATATTAAAGTGAATATCCACTGTGAAAAAATATAACCTTTTAATTTCTGACAAATTCTAACTGTTTGCTTGGGTAATTATTGCAACTGTATATTATCGATCAACAACTGGATTGATTGATCTGTCTGTCTGTCTACATTACCCATAAGCTATTACTTAGTGGCCTGAATACAGTTTCTTCTTTGAATCACGTCCTTAGTCTTCTTTTCTGTACCATATGTCCTGGGTTCAGCTGGGATAGAGTTAATTTTCACAAGAAGCTGGGAGGGGCCCCAGCCAGGACAGCTGACCTGAACTAGCCAAGGGAATATTCGATACCATATGATATCATGCACACTATATAACTGGGGGAGCTGGCTGGGTGGAGAAGGGATCGTGGCTCTGGAACGGGGTGAGCATCAGGTTCTGGGTGGTGAGCTAATTGCATTGTGCACCACTCGCATTCTTTTATTAGTATTATTGTTATTATTACTTCTTCTCTCCTTGTGCTGTCCTATTAAACTGTCCTTATCTCAACCCATAAGGTTTTACCTTTTTCTTCTGATTGTCCTCCCCATCTTATTGTGGGAGGAGTGAGTGAGTGGCAGCACGGTGCTTAATTGCCAGCTGGGCTTAAACCACACCACCATAGAAATATAATTTTTTTAAGGTGTAAAATATTTACTTTCCTAGACTCTGTCCCCTGGTAATACTTTAACTAGTGCATCTACTTCTGTAATGTTGTCAGGCTTATTAGTTACTGCTTGATCTCCCTCAACTCTGTATTTCACTTGACCAGGCCAGTTACTTCTATAAGTATGTGCATTCTTCAAACGAGATTTTTTACTGCAACAGACTATACTTTATATACTGAAATTTTAAATGATTAAGTATTTCGAAAAGGAATGCACTGACTGCTATGTTTGATATATATATTTGTACTTAGATATTACAGTATCAGTTCTTGACTTTCTATGTTATTTCAGTAATGCCATTTTTATCAAGATCTTCTCCACTGCTAGAGTTCACCTATTTCTGGTTTTAGTAACATTGTCAATTCAAAATCAATTTACTTAAAAATAAGGTTATATACTCTTTTTCAATGACAGCTGTTTACATGTCATGTTTGAAAACTTAACCCTAAGCTGCATCAGATGAAATGTTTTTTTTTTAAAAAGTTTATTTTTTAACAAACATAATTTAAAACCAAATACATCACTTTTCTGTTGTGTGAAAATAAAATTTGCCTTATATATTCATTGCGTCTTCAATATTCTATTTAAACCAGGAGTAGCAGAAACTAAGTAGGGAAAACTAATGCTGTGCAAGAATCAGATGAAAAAATACACATAATTTTATATAAAAAATAGCATGTTTTCATGTGCACACAAAAATATACTTGAAATCCTTTGTCACATCCCTATGACCTATAAAATCTAATGTGCAATGTTCAGTCTTTATGAAATGTAAGATTTTATAGAGGGATAATGCATCTATATACTATATAGCTTATTGTAGAGCCATGTAATAAAAATAATTATTATGCTTCCTTGGGTGAGCTATTATTATCTATTGAATAGTTCAAGATATAATGTTTCAAATTCTTAATAGATTCTGATAGTATATCTCGTCTGATTGTGACACTTTGGATCAGGCATATTTCTTACCATAGAGTGGCAAACGACTTCAAAACAAATTTTAATTAAAAAAGCCTGGCCAACAGGCAAACAATTATATATAATGTACAGTATAATAAGATAAAACTTATTAAACATATAATAAAAATATTTATTATTTTCTTGGTTTAAGATTATTACATGGAAAACCGTGTTAGATTTAATGAAGAATATTATTTTCATGCATTAAAAAAAACAACAACAACAACTTGCAGTTGTGACAAAGTTCATTCCAAGTATAATTCTGTAACTTTGCTAATATTAAAGAAACCTTAGTGCCAATCCACATGAATTGCAGGATGGGAGCTAATGTCAATGTCATCTTGTTATGCCAGCTCTGCATTTATTCCTTATGCTTCTAATATCTGTTAAAGAAGATTAAAAGTTGAATAGAAAATGATTCACAAGTAGCATTGAGCTTCATAATTGTATTATTTGTTAAAGTACTTGTAACTCTGAAAAAGAACAAGTACCACCTTTAAGAGATAAATGAGGTTTTGAACAGGTAGAGTAGACATTTTATCTACACACTTCTGTACGCAGTGCTGAATTCTGACCACCTGAAAAAAAATTCTTAGGTCCAATGACTACAAGGAAAAACTTCAAAGTTTACTTGAAAACATTAAACCGTACATGGTTTTTAAAATTATTTTAAATCTTCTATTTTAATTCTTTTTTTTTTTTTTTTATAACTCTTTGCTGGAGAATTACTAGAAAATGGAAGGAATTAAACAACTGAAGTTATACATGTGGCTCTATCTTCTGTTTGTTATGACACCTTTCTATGAGCAGCATGAGTCTAATTCAGTCTCTTTAGCAAATTTATGTTTATTCTTTTCTCCCAAGTGGCTTTACTTAGTGACCTAAAGAGACAGTAGTTATACCATATATATTCACAAAAAGTAATTTAACAAATATTGCTTTTATAGGCATTATTTTTTCAAGTGGCAATTTCAATTTATTGTAATGTGCAACATTTACAGAGTAATTTTGCAGACACAGAAATGATACAATGTGTGATTTGGCATGTCACTCAGATCAGCTCATGAATTGGGATCAATTTTAGGAAGCAATGATGGCTAAAAGCATAACTTCTGGCAGCCATCCATAGGAACATACCTGCATTGGTTTTTGAACTTGTGACAGACGATGAGGCAAAAATAAAGCAATAACTGTTAGTGGTTTGAGGGTTAGGTGACATACAATGAAAGTACTAGTTCAGCATGTTTGTTTTCTCTCAGATACTCAGTTCTTGTTTCCATTACGTTCTGAGGAATGTACTGTTCAACTAGAGGCCTGTCTGCAGATCAGCATCACTTCTATGCTTCAAGCACTAATAATTTAAAACCTTACATCTTTGATATTGGTTCCCTGCTAAGTCTCTTCCCTTTCAATTATAATATTGACTTTTCTTTATAGTTTCTTGCAATACTTCATGTTATGTTATTGCCATGAGTGTTCATTCCTAAAAAGATAAAAGGAACACTGCAATGCACTCTTCAACCTTTATACAGGTGATTGTAAGCCTGTGAAAAGTGACATTTTTTTCTTTCTTTTTTGCTTGAAAATAACAAAGGCGAAAGATGATCTGTCTCCCTCTTCTAGCTCACAATTTTACCAAGTGTAATCAAAAGATGTATTTCTGTGTTTTTGCTAAGTAGTCATCTTCTCCATGGGCTAGTTTCTGCAAGGTGGATCATAGTAACTGCAGCTGGTGGAAGATCACCATGAACGATGATCACGTGCTTAACACAGGTCTTTACAAAAGTTGCAACTATGACTATTTTGAGACTTTTTTTCTGAAAAAAAATCTTGTTCTTTATTAACATTTGAGATAAGATAGCTCAGTGATACACTAATGTGTGTTCCTCTAGCACTTCCCTCCCCTTACTTCCCCAGAAATAAATGCTAGCTCCTCTGCACTTGTGAACCAAAGGTTAATGCATGGCAGGTCAAAATGGAAATAGCAGGTGATATACAAGTAAAGATTCCTGCAATACTACTGAGAAACTGAAATGTGAGATAATTACACTAAAACTAATATTTTATTTTATGTTCTCAGACATCATCAGGAATTTATTACCTATCAAGCAGACCTAATTGGAGTTTCAGGCACAACTGAATATCAGCCAGAAAGAATCTGGCCTTGATGGTTCTCCTCAATTTTGTTACACCTGCTCTGAAGATGTCAAGGGATGCACATTAATCTGCTTTTGCACATAACCAGATGTTACCTTTTGTAGCAAGTCATTACATTTCAAAGTGGGTATTCCAGAAGTAAAATTATTTTGTCTTTTGACTTCAGCTTCTTGCTTTGTCTTCTTAGGGGTTTTGTTGGTGTTGTTTCCTTGCTTCACCATCCACTTTTTAAAATAGCTTTTTTGATTTTATTTTTTTTTTCCCATATGATTTCATTAGCAACTACATTCACGAGCACATATTAACAGGCAAATTTCTGGACTGGGCTAGACTGTAGCTTTACAGTTTTTCTTGCTCAAAGCAGGGCATACATAGCAGGGCAATATGCTTTTCTCAGTAGTGCAAAGTGTGTCTTGCGGCATGGCAAATCCACAGCTGCAGGAAGGAAACAGTTTCTTAACTTCAGCCATGGCTGGAGCAAGGACTCCTCTCCCTTCCTTCCCTCCTTTTCCAACTTTTTTTGAAGCAAGGGTGTAGAAATGATATTTCTTTCCTTTGAGAAAAAATAAAGAAAAATATTTGGATAAAATTATTTTACCTACTTTGTTTTTGTGTCTGACCACTGTTTGAACATTACAAACCCATTATTCATCACATTTTGTTTCCTTCTGTACAGAGGGCGTACATAGGGTATTTCTCTGTTAATGTGATGATTGCCTATCTTAACTTGTACAACTATGAAGATCACAAAATACTTCACATACTAGGCTATCGATAATTGACATAGGATAGCATTCATACTTTAGCATTTATACTATAAAGATTTACATTAGCATTTCTGATCTTATGTATTAGTTCTAGAACCTCCAGAACATTCCTTTTGGTGGGCTGATTAGATGACTTTATCACTTAAATAGTTCAAAATTTGAAGGGATGTTTTAAAATCTCTCTGTTCTTGTGTTTAAGCTTATTTACCCTACAGCAGGACCAGCTGTAGGTTTGTAAACCAGGGTGCACAGTGCTGTCCCTTGAAAGGGGAGATGCAGGATGCAGGGCAAGGGAGTGCAGGCATAGCATGGTAATAGAAGGGGCAAAGGATGACACTGGATGACACCAGGAATATAAACAGCTCACGAGCAGTCATTTAAAGAGATGAGATCTGGACAAAGTAGCTTTTAAGGGTTACAAAATGAACACAGAGTAAGTATCTAACACATAAAATATACCATACATAGTAACTTCAGCTGTAATGTGGACCTGTAGACCTATAAAGAAAAAGTAAGGTGTAAAATAGTGTTAGAAAACACACACAAATAGTCCCAAGTGAATGCTGGACTGAAGAAAAAGAAAATGCCACCATTAACAACACACTCATCCTGGTGAAAAATTTGGGATGCTGACACCTTGATATAAGACCTCTTTCTTTCTTCTTGAGGAGTACTGGTTCTGTGTATCTGGACAGTAAGCATAACATCAAAGAGGAATACACTAGGAAATTTTTTGTGTAAGTTTTTTATTGCATTATTATTACTGTTTGATTTGCATTGATTGGGTAATTTGGATTGTGAATGTTGGTATCACTGTACCAGACTAACTGTAATAAATATTGTGTTTTATTTAGTTTGTAAAGATTTTTGTTATGCTAACAAGTTCTTGAATTCCTGTAAAAGGTGTGTGCGCCTCCTTTTCCCATTACAAAATGTGAAGTGTAACATAGCCAGCAGTCTCTAGGAGGGATGCAGCCTACCAGAGAAGTTCACAGAGACTCTACCCTGTTTTCTGCATCTCAGGAGTCACCTGACTAGGTGCTCCTACTCCTGGTCAGGTGTCATGGCTTTATTATGTGCTCAAGGCTGAATAACGGGAAATTGTGAATTATTTTGAGCATGATGGGTGTGCCACCTGTCATTTGTCAGGGAATGTGCATAGAGCACAAATGAGGTTGATTCATAGACCATGTGTTCTACCCCAGCCTAAACGTTGGGTTGATGTCATATGGGTCTGATGGTTGGTTTTTTTCTTGTCATTTACAGTTACTGAGAGTATTGAGAGCAATATGAGAGTGTGTAAGTATGGAGAGTAGCACCAGATTTTACACATCATAAGGATATCTTTTTTGTGTCTCACAAGTTTTGTAAATGTAGCCTTGATTTTTCTGAGATCTGTATGACAAATTTTATCATGATAAATTAGAAAGACTCTATAAAGATTACACTATCAGCTAGTACTCTGCCAAGACAAATATTTTTTGTTTACTTTGTGTCTCACTGTTATTGCCTACCACACAGTCTGCCTCTTTATCACCTATTTAATGAACTGCAGAACTATCTTTTATTTGTGCTTGGTATTCATCTTGGCACAAAGTTTCTCAACAGGTGTGTTAATAGAATTAATGCACAGCAGTAAAAGAGAGTCGAATCCAGAAACAGAATTAACAATCTAATTTACTTTCACCAAACAACTAGTGAGTGAACACACATGCCATTGAAACAGATGAGCACAACTGTGGCAGCTGAGACATACACTGCAGTGGACATGAATCCCTGCTCTGAATACTGAAACTTGTATTAGTACATGTGTTCATCTCAAGAAGCAGGCTATAGAATATCCACCCTTAAAATCTGAGCTAGATTATTTATCATATGTTTTTAATAATTAAATGACATGATTTTACAGACAGCATTCCAATAGTCCGTGTGAAATGCAAATCTTCACTTAAGACATATGCTTCTGTTTTATCACATATATTTCTTGTTAAAAGTAAAAATCCATAAAGAAACATAATCTGACAGGCAAACACAATGCTCCATAATGCATACCTTGGAATATTAAACACATGGTGTCCAGTCAAGCACAGAAAGCCTCATATAAGGTGAAAGCCCAGGATGTCAAATTACAAAAACACAATAGCATGTAAGATGAGAACTACTTTTGAGAACTGTTTTTGGAAAGCCGTTTTATTTGTTTGCTTAATTTATTGAGGGTGTCATTTATAACTTTCTGTGATATGAGCACTGCTCTTCAGTAACAGGGTTTTATGACCCTTTCAGAAACTAAACAGCAAAAAAGTACCTGTCCTTGTGTATCTCTGAGGTGAATAGATGAAAGTGAACATTACTTACGTATCTCTGTTCAGTAGGGACACAGTAAAAAGAAAGGGTTAGTTAAGAACTATTTCCTCAAAATCCCCTCTTTTTTTTTTTTTTTTTTTTTAAAGACTTTCCTATGTGTACTAATCTAATTCAGTATTACCATTGGAATGTCTCAAAGCTGGAGAAGAACAGCAGCTAACAACACTCTGGGACCTCACTGTAATAGATTCGGTCAGTCAGATGAAAACCTTCCATTATAAGCATCTCCTAAATGTGATCTATTATGTGAAAGATACTAAAGCTCTTGCATTTCTTTGTATGTGATAGCAAATGCATTATGTGTCTCCACAAATTATACACAAAAGGAGTTAGATACTGTCTAAAACAAGCATGCCTGCTGGGTTTAATCACCACAAGCAAAAGTCACTTTAAATCTGCTACTAACAGCACTTTGGCATCTTTTATTAGTGAGTCTATAAAAGCCTCTTTGATTTTTCAAAATACATTGGAGCTGTTTTCTTTATAAATGTTGGTACAACAATATTTCAACTGACCTTCATCCTTGTTATTACTCTTAGGCTGTGCAGCTTCTCTTCTAATAGTTAAAAAAAATGAACTCAGGCAATGAACTCAGATGATTAGTCACTTGCCTTTCATTTCTGGGGCTATAGTCAAATGTGCCTTTGACAGGAGTATGTTATTCTCTTCAGATCAGATGTCTGTAAGTCTACAGCGTAATACTTTTTTATGACCTTGGCTTCTAGCCAAAACAAAAAAGAAAACCACTTTTTTTTTTTTTCTGTATCAGTACTAACAATTTCCTGTTTTCCTACTTGATTAGAGGATGGAACCTTCTGCTGGTTCAGAAACAGCTGAGAGAAGAGTAGAAAATCTGGCATTATATCTGCCTTCATTTTATTTCACCTACACATAGGAAGCGAAACTGTATAAAACTGTAAATCAAATATCTTTTTCATTTCAATTTTGAATCAACTACAAACTGTTTTTAGTTATACCTCTAGAACTAAATAATTAATTTACTTATACTAATTTTAACCAAAGGTATAATTAGACATTGATTGTGGGAGGTATCCTCTCAGAAGTTCAGCAGCCTGCAGAATGCCCTTATATCACAATTTAGAAGATCAAAGAGACATGTTGTAATACCAGGAACACAGTACAGCCATGTATAGATGAACTCTTACACAAGTTATAAATAATGGCTGAGGTCTTGTTGATATGAGATTAAATACTAAAATTAAGCTGTAAATAAATTTTCCTTCATTTAGACTTGCAAATAATCACTTTTATTTTCCACAAATATGTGCCCATGTACTCGATTGATTTCAATGGAAATATTCACTGCATGCTCTTTTGAGAAGAATCTCACTCAATATATTAGAATTAGCTTCCAGCTATTGTTTTCATGATATGAATATTTTTTGAGCAGAAACCTGGTGAAATGTCCTCTTCAGAGATAGCAAGTGAATATTAGCAGTTTTAACAGAGCTGCAGGGATATAAGTAAAAGGTTAATTACCTTGTGTTAGGTTCTTTACAACCGTGTATATTAGTCTAATATATGTCATATAATTTAGATGCAGGCAGCATTATTCCCTAAAACCCATGTAGGAAAATTTATGCATATTATATATCACAGCTACACTTAATTGTAAAGAACTGATCAATTGACCTCTGTTGCCTTATGTTAATTTTCAGTTCTGACTACCTAATCAACAAGATGCCAAAGAAATTCTGTTAAAAAAACCCAAACCATCTGGCACTTTATGTATAGCTTAATTACCCAACAGGTGAAGTCTACAAACCTCATTAATTCCATTTTTTACCCTGATTGTGGCAGTAGTCCAGAAAAAATTCTAAACACCTCCAAAACATAAAAACAATTATATTGGGTTTTACTAAAGGTCCATCTAAGTCTGTACTCTGTCCTAGAATGTGACAAGCTACATAGCAAAACACTTTAGCTATTATTCTTAGAAACTTGGATCCAGAACAGTCCTAACTATCCTAGACCTGTGCTGGTTTTGTTTTGTTTTTTTTCCTCTACATTACCAAAAAAGTAACATCTATTCTTTGACTGTCTAGGAATCCCATGCAGTCTAAGCTTAGTACATACTAGCTCCTTCAAGAAGGAAGTATAGCTTGTCCAATATTAACTGCCTGACTGCAGTGGTGCAGCTGGAAGACTGTTGTATGAGTCGTCAGTGATCTGCATACTTGCTTCCTTCTCATATATGCAGATGCACTGTGACCATTTATTAACCAGCTCCCAAGGGGAGATGGGGAATGAGGAGCTGTGGGCAGTTCATAACAATTCATCCCTGCTGTTGCCCTGTTCCACATGGGGTCCCTCCCATGGGATACAGTCCCTCACGAACTGCTCCGATGTGGGTCCTTTCCACAGGCTGCAGTTCTTCAAAAGCTGCTCCAGCATAGGTCCTTTCCATAGGGCACAGTCCTTCAGGCAGACTTCTCCAGCATGGACGGCTCCCATGGGCCACAGGTCCTGTCAGAAAACCTGCCCCTGCATGGGCTCCCCTCCATGGGCCACAGCTTCCTTCAGGGCACATCCACCTGCTCCGGTGTAGGGTCCTCCCCAGGCTGCAGGTGGATATCTGCTCCAGCGTTGTCATCTCCATGGGCTGCAGGGGGACAGCCTGCCTCTCCATGGTCTTCCCCACGGGCTGCAGGGGAATCTCTGCTCTGGCGCCTGGAGCACCTCCTCCCTCTCCTGCTTCACGGACTTCACCTGGGCGTCTGCAGGGCTGTTTCTCACATTTTTTTCTCACTCCTCTCTCTCACAGCTGCTGCACAGTGTTTTTTAGCCTTTCTTTAATACATTTCCACTGAGATGCCACCAACTTGGCTGATGGGCTCAGCTGTGTCCTGTGGTGGGACCATTGGAGCCAGCTGGAACTGGCTGGAACTGACTGTGTCTGGCAGAGGGCAGCCCCTTCCCCTCCTCACAGAGACCATCCCTGCAGCCACCCTCTGCTAAAATCTTTCAATTTAAACCTAATAGATCTTTATGCTAAGTTTTCTTCTTATTCTGGAAGAACATATCTGAAAGCAAAGGAAGACATAAAATGCTATTAAAAGCTGGTTTTGTAGCACAGAAACAATCATACACTGATTTTTTTATATATAGTGCATTAGAGAGTAATTCAGATCCCTCTCCCTGAATTTATAAAAAGTCTAATAAATTGCAAAAATATGGCAAGTAAACTATATTTCATAGGCACAACTACAGAGCAATGATCCCTTATTTTAATTTTCATTAGAATTATTTTCCTATTTGTTTGAGCATATCATTTTTTGCTTCACTGATTCCAACTGGATCCTAAGAAATCATGTGTTGAAAGTCAAGCTCAGAGTGTCTTCAGAGAAAAGGAGTAAGTTGTTACCTAAAATTCAAAAAAGAAATTTCCTGCTTGAAAGAGAAAGTTATTTAAATACACAGATTGCCATACATTGGAGATAGGACTTGCCTATAGGCAAGTCAAGTAGAATTTCATGACAGGAGTAGTAGAAGCAAAAAAATGCAAGAGTAAATAACAGAAGCAATGTGTTGTAAATCAGTTCATAAGGGACAAGGTCAAGTTTTAGTTATAAAAGTACCAGAAGGTTCATCTATGAGATTGATTCTCAGGGCAGAATAACAATATTATTTGCTTAGATTGTGCTGGTAGGCTTGGACCACCATGCTATATTCCTGACTCTTAAACATGATGCTCATATGTTGCTAACACAATAATAATAACCTATTTATTTAACAATGATTTCTTAAAAAAGAGAAATCAGTAATATAATCTTCTTAGCAAAGAATCTATATAGTTCCAGTGATGTTACACATACCTCATAATGTGAAATTCAAGACAATGCATTACTATAAGGACTTTAATAAAAAAAACACAAATAGTAAGGAGAAGCAGGAAACAGCAGCAGAAATGGTACAAGGAGTACCATTGACACATTCTTGGCAGACAACAAATAGTGATATTACAGGAACTCGGAAGCTGAACCATTTCTTCATGACAGAACCATTTCCTACTGTTGGCACATAGTATAGGCATACAGAACATGAGGGAACTGTCTTGGGTTGGCTTACAAAGGCTTCCAAAACAAAGCTTTCTTGAAGTTACAAGCCCTTTTTAGCTTGCTAATACTTTGCCAGTAAAGACAATATCCCCTAAAGACAGAATGTGGTGAAGAACCAGTAAGTGTATACAGTTTGCGTGGCAAGGTTTTGGTAGTGGGGGGGGCTACAGGGGTGGCTTCTGTGAGAAGCTGCTGGAAGCTTCCCCTATGTCTGACAGAGCCAATACCAGCTGGCTCCAAGATGGACCCACTGCTGACCAAGGCCGAGCCCATCAGCAATAGTGGTAATGCCTCTGAGATAACATACTTAAGAAGGGAAAAAAGTTGTGGTGGCTATAGAAACTGCAGCTGGAGAGAGGAGTGAGAACATGTGGGAAAAACAACCCTGCAGACCCCCAGGTCAGTGAAGAAGGAGGGGGAGGAGGTGCTCCAGGCACCAGAGCAGAGATTCCCCTGCAGCCTGTGGGGAAGACCATGGTGAGGCTGGCTGTCCCCTGCAGCCCATGGAGGTCCATGGTGGAGCAGATATCCACCTGCAGCCCAGGGAGGACCCCACGCTGGAGCAGGTGGGTTCCCGAAGGAGACTGTGACCCTGTGGGAACCCCGCGCTGGAGCAGGCTCCTGGCAGGACCTGTGGACCCGTGGAGAGACCCCACGCTGGAGCAGGTTTTCTGGCAGGACTTGTGACCCCGTGGGGGACCCATGCTGGAGCAGTCTGTGCCTGAAGGACTGCACCCCGTGGAAGGCACCCACGCTGGAGCAGTTTGTGAAGAACTGCAGCCTGTGGGAAGGACTCACATTGGAGAAGTTCATGGAGGACTGTCTCCTGTGGGAGGGACCCCACACTGGAGCAGGGGAAGAGTGTGATGAGTCCTGCCCCTGAAGAGGATGGAGCAGCAGAGACAACATGTGATGAACTGACCACTACCCCCATTCCTTGTCCCCCTGCACTGCTCTGGGGGAAGAGATAGAGAAAATTGGGAGTAAAGTTAAGGCCAGGAAGAAGGGAGGGGTGGAGTAAGTTGTTTTAAGATCTGGTTATATTTCTCATTACCCTACTCTGTTTGATTGGCAATAAATTAATTTTCCCTATGTCGAATCTGTTTTGCCCGTGACAGTAATTGGTGAATGATCTCTCCCTGTCCTTATCTTGACCCATGAGCATTTTGTTACATTTTCTCTCCCCTGTCCAGTTGATGAGGGGAGTGATAGAGCGGCTTTGGTGGGCACCCGGCATCCAGCCAGGGTCAACCCACTACAGTGAGCAACTGTATTTTGTTGATATGAAAAGAAGAAGAACTGAATCCTTTTTCTCCTTTCTGGGTCTCGAAAAAGGCAGAATTATTAGTGATGCACTCATAAAATGCATGTATAATGAAGTCATCTGAAGATATAGCCACGCTTTCATCTATCATTTGACAAGAAAGTGACTTCAGTTAGGATCAAAGATGCAACTACCTGTCAATGAATTGTTAGTATTTATCAGCCTTGGCTTTATAGTCTATTAATTAAAAAGCTAGAAGAGGTGCTTATTTAGTATGCTGTTCTGAATATTCTAGATCTTTAGGCTTCACTGGATAAATTCCAGTTTGCTTTTGATTTAAAGCCTCTTCTTACCATATACGATCATAGCTAAAAGTTTTCTTTGCTAAAGATGCTGTTACCTTCTTCCACAAGGTGGTCCAAGTTTACTGAACTTACAGTAAACTCATCTTTCAGCTGAATTTGCTGTATTTCGTCTTCTAGACACTAGATTTTCTTGTACTTTTGATGCAAATAAAAGAAAGTTCAAATTTATTTTATCCATCTACATTGCTTAATCTACCTTTCAGCTACTACTTTGTTAAGCTGAATAGAATTAGTTCCTTGAACCTCAAATTTTATATACTTTTTGTGATTCTTTTATTTATAATATATTGACATTATTCTTGAACTGAGGACATCAGAAACAGCCACAGAGCTCCAGTGGCCTCGTCACTTGCACCGAAAAAAGGACACAATTTATTCCTTGTTCTGGTTTGTTAAACAAATATATTTTAATTTAAGAATATATTTTAAATATGTATTTAATTTAAAAAAAAATTTCAAATATTTCCCCATATAATATCAAATATTAGTGCATGGCTGCATAAGAGATACACTCATTCAGTGAAAAATGCGTGTTAATTAAATATTTTCAATTTTATTATAATGTATATGTTGATTTGATGTCATGCAATTTTACAGTCCATGTAAAATCTTCAACATGACCTTTGCCATCAAGCCTGTTATATCATTAAAACAAAAGCATGAAACAAGATTGTAAAAGCAATTTAACAAGGTCTATTTTCTATCCTCCATGCTGTTATTATGTTCCCTTCTTTTAAGATTGAATAAAATTCTTTTTTTGTTTACAAAGAAGTTTTCCTTTCTCTATTATTTCTACAAATAATAACCATGCCAGGTAACAAAATGTACTACCTTGTGACAAAAGCAATATGTTCTATTTAATTTTCCAGAAATTGGCCCTGCATCTTGAACAGCAACAGTTTGGGCGATTTGGATTTCTATGGAAGGAATAAACAGCTAAGAGATGTAAGTTGGTGGGTTTAAATTTAAGAAAAGCAAGACAGGCTACAGATACAATTCGGTTATATCAAAATGAAATCTTTCAAATCATGCAAGATAATTTAACTAGCAAACATAAGAACAGTCTCAGGAAATAAGACACAGAAGCTCTGTTGCATCCACGTAACATCGTAAGACTTTGAGAACTGTCATTTGATTAAATGCATAGCAGTATTAATAGAGGAAGATGATTCAAATCTCTTTTCTTGTGTCTTTTTGCCCCTCCTGCCTACCTCTGACTATTGGGAGACAACAATCAGGCTCTGACAGAAATTCTTATAGTAGCCTAGTTTCCCTCTCTAGCAGTTCCTTAGTGACATGGAGTTAAGAGGAATGCTTTAAACTCTCTCAAAGTCTTAGGCTTAACTTGATGAGCACAAACTGCTTCTGATATCATTATTCATACTCAGAACCCAGTAAGATGAAGTTGCCAGAATCACTTGTGAAACAAAATAGTGCTCAAAACATGTGATCAAATAGCCCTAGGAAATATAGTCTAAGTGGCTTTGTCATTGGTAGGCTAACATTTAATATAATGCATTGGAGTTTCTTTTTGTGTCAACAAGTGTCATTTCAATGATTTATATGTAATATATAAAGCAAGATAATAATTTTATCTTATAATTAAAACAGAATTCTAGTAGTTGATAATTGTAGCACAGAAACTGCTGCTGAGTGCCTGGTAAGCTAATGCAATATGATTGCCATTCCATAATGATAGGTTAGCACAATGCCATTAATATGTCAGTGTAAAAGTCATTTCTAGGTGGTTGATCCTCATCACTTCTGAAGTTTTACTTAGGTCTCAAAATTTTTATCATTTTTGCAGAGTCTGCAAAATTGGTTAGATTGTTCAAAGTTTATTACATATAATGTTAACTGGAAGTTGGGTTAGTTTCCCAATGACTCTCAATACAAAGGAAAGCTTTCCTTATGATTTAGCTAGAAAATCCAAGTGGATATCCTTTCCCACAAGTTTTTTTGCAAATATGGTGGAAAGCTAAGTCAAGATAAGTATTGTTAAATCCAGTCTATGTTTTTTATCTTAGAATTTTTTAGATTTTTACTGATACAATATTTTAAGTGGGGGAAAAAAAAATCCCCAAGAATTCTTCATTTCAGTGTAAAGGTTGTTTTCTGCCATCAAAAAATTATATCTTTAGAGGAAATCAGAATGTTCTTAAAACCATTCATTGGGGGCGCTACCTATATTGACTAGCATTTTTTATACCCAATTTTAAATACTACCAAAAAATTGATTTTTAATGAACAATCATTAAGCATTCTTAAAAATTCAGATGTGCCTTAAAGCATGCTGAGGTAATGAACACAAAAAACTCCCTCAGTTGCTTTTGTAAAGCTATGTCTGTATTCTTAATTGGAATATGTGTCTCTCCCCTTTTTGTTCATTCCATTGTGTTTTTCTATCTCATGCTTGACTTTCATTCACAATTTTCCCATGCAGAAAAGAAACAGTAATATATCAGTTGAACCTGGGATGAATTGGTATGGGAAGCTTCATCCAATGTGATTATAAAAACACAATTGTAAGATTTCAAGTGTTCATATAAGTAGTTCCTCTTGACATAGTAAGATTTTAGGAGGCATGCAAGAAGATTACCTCTTTCATATTTCCTCACTCTAGATATATTTTTTTACTGCAGACACCATAAAGTAACACCACAAAAGAAACCTTGTCTGCTACCTGAAGGCATTAAACAATGCCTTCAAGAATAAGTTTAGATGTTGGTAAGTTCCAAGATCACCACAATCTGTCACATTATGTTCCCTTTTAACTGAAGGTGTTCTCACCTAATACACGCAGTACCACTTGTTCATGGTCTCTCTCTTACATTTTTGTGTGTGTACATATGTGTAGATTTATGTATACCTATACACACACATATAGACATAGACTTCCAAGCAAACAAAATAAAATTTCAGATTAAATGTGATACATTCAGGTCCTATGCCTAAGACCAAACTTAACCATCTGTATTTAAGCTAAGGTAAAATGTTTAGTCATGATGAAGTTTCTCTTTGTGATAATTAGATTATAAAGCAAATTATTAAGAAAGGTATCAAGCAGAACACGAGAACATGGTATCCTGCTATGTTTACCTTTACTATTGTGAGACAGGAAAACAAATCATTGCAAGTGACAGTGTTGGCTTTTATATATTCTATTGATATAAGTCATATCAATATAAATATCCCAAAATATTGAGATAGTTGGTAAAGAAATTCCATGAGCTAAACTGAAGAGGTACTGCTTTCTGCCTTGCTCTGCCTTCTTTTCAGCTTGTCTTACTGAGTGGGTGGAATTAATGAACAGCATGAGCATGATGACTGAAAGAAGATAAGTGGTTGAAAAAGAGAGATCACATGACACAAGAAATCTTAACACTCGGCACTAGTTGAAAAGAATAAAACATAGCTTATAATCCCTGTTTTTTTCAGCACAGTAGTGCTTCTATTTTGATACAGTTCTGGCTGTCAAAAAAATGATCTGACTGGGATCAAAACTCAAAAGCACGGTGTACCAGCACTTCAGAGATCAGAGCCACAGTCAGTGGGATTTTGCTACCAGCTATTAGAGATGGTAAAATGGAGAGAAGCAAAGGAGTGAAAGCTGATCTTTCTCACACTGAAATCAATAAGAGATTTGCCACTGACTTCAAAAGAAGCAGCAGGGCAAGATACACAGCCAAGGAGAGAACACTTAGAAGAGTATCTAGAAAGAAGAGGAAAGAAAAGAACAAAGCAAGATATTTAGGGAGAAAGAAAAATGGTTTGAGAAAAGGTAAAAATGCAAAAGGTTAGAAAATAGGGGAAAAAAAGTATTGAATTAGAAAAGCTTTCACAGATTCTTAAAGTACCTCTTATCATGTTTCAAATGTTATTTTCATCTCAGAAAAACAGTTTCTTAAATCCAATCACATATTTGTAGAACATTCCTTCAGTAAATTTATCTTGACTACTTACTTGGCCTAGACTCTAGACAAGCTGTTCCATGGACTTAAAGATTACTTCACTTCCTCCACAGCTGTCTAATGAGCATTGGGTTTTTTTAAATACTGTATAAAATAGAGTGAAAAGCAAGCCACATTAATTCTACCTGGAAAACCCTAGAAGTGGCAGTGAGCAGCCAGTTCCTAAAGCTAATTAAACAAGTGACTTCATGTATACGCACACATGCATGCATGCATACATAGGAATGATATGATTTTTTGTGTATTTGCTCATAATTTTGTTAGATTTAATTCCAGATAATAGAACAATGAGTTCATTGTATGTATGCTGAGGTCAGGCTGCAACCACATTTAACACAAAGAGAACCTGTAGAAATTTTGAGAGATGTTGGGCTGTTTCCCCAGTGCTCCCAGGTTGGAGCCTTTATAGCAGGCTTATATAATATTGCTTGGTCTTCTGTTAATCAGTATATCCTCTTCTCTGGTCTTCCTTACATCTTTCAACATGATTTGTGCTATGAAGTAATAGGGAAAACAAGTGAAAAGGAAAACAGAGTCTGGATATGTTTTGGAAAAATAATTTCACCCAGTGAAATCATCATCATCATCACCATCATCATCTTCTTCTTCTAACTGGTAGGACTCTAATCTGAGTTTATTGTTTAGATTACTATATATACTCAATGGAAAAGGGAAGGCTCCTGCACAGATTTGGTACATCTATTTTAGGACTGTGACATTCTTTTCTCTAGATTTTTTTCATTGAGGGACTCCTCCTCTTGGGAGGATTCTTATTCCTCATTAACAATCTAGCGATCCTTAATGACTCATCTAGAATGAACAAATGACTTTTAAGGTTAGAGTCAGATGACTGACTACTTCATGATATTTATCAATGCTGATATTATATTAAAATTATATATAATTCTAGAAAGCCCAGTTAAAGATTACATCACTACAAATAAAGACAATATTTCAAACTTGAGCAAATTCATATATATTCATGATCCATGTTTAAAAATCCACTTATTTATTCCTGCAACTGGAATAATCATACAATATAATATAAAATGTATTGACATATCAAAGTATTTCTAAATGTAGAAAGCTATTTATCCTTAATAAGTGGGTTACATTAGTAAATTAAAATAAAATTAATAAATGTCTGTTTCTGATTCTATGAGTCCTTGTGCATCACCTAAGCAACCTCAACATTTAATAAGGATAGTATTCCATTAAAAAAAAATATATATAGATGTGTGGTTTTGTTTGAGTGTGCGTGTATTATTTTCTTTCCTTTGTGCATTATTTATTATCTGAAAAGTAAGATAAGTTGACTCTGAAGAAACTCATCATAAAATGTCAACACACCAGGTAACAAATCAATGTTTTTTTTAAATGACTGTGCTTTCTGGAGGAAAATATATTTCAGTTTAGGGCCCTAAATTCATTATGCCTCAGTGCATACTGAGTGAAAAACACTATCTCCGTCATTAATGTGTTTATAAAAGGCTCTGGTTGTCAACACCAAAGAGTCAGTTGCTTGCTTGCTATTTTATGTTTTCTTTGATGTATTGTCTGACAGTAAAACCTAATGCACACGGCAGCTTTCAAAGACTTTGAACTGATTTAAAAAATTAAGTAAATTTTTAAACAGGAACAAGCTTAACTACATTATTAATTTTTATGAATTATTGCAATACCTCAGTAAGAAATTTAGATTAGTTCAATAAAAAGTAAATTTTAAAAAGTCTTCATGCTTCATAGTGTCCAAGAATGGATTTTAATGATTTAGTTTTTCCACAGTGGTAATCTGCATCTGAACTTTTCAACCTTGCTGAATTTTTGTGCTTCTTTTATTTTTATTCTATGAAGTTTTCTTCAGAAAGGACAAAAAGGGGAAGAAAGAATTCTAACCAATTTTTAAGCTACACATTACACAAACAAGCAAACAAACCCAGGTCTATTTCTCAGCAGGTTTTAGAGTACCATAAACCTATTTTATTATTCCTCTCTAACAGTATGACAAAGAAGTATCATCAGAGAAGTTTTTCCAGAGAATTTTCCAAAAATTATGTGTGAGCCCTTGAGGAATACCAAACTGGCTTTAAAGTCATAATTAAATATGAGTCATAGTATAGCCGCTAATTGAAATAAATTTCTGACTTTTTTTTTTTTCATACATCAGGGTGTTATTCTGCTTCACATTTCTATGTATCTCCCTAATCACAATGTGAACAAATGCAAAGCTTTTTTTGGCAATATTAAGGTAATCAAAGCCCTTAAGAGTGGAAGTTGTCTCCTCTATACAGGACAAAGAACAATAAATAGAACTGGTAGTAACTATGATCTGTTTCTCTAAGGTATTGCAGTGCAGGTACTATTTCTTTTGAAGTGGGATAGCTTCTTTCCAATTACCTTCCAACAGACTTTGTATCTTGGGGTAGTCATTTAACACTCATCAATGCTAACTAAAATAATTTTGTTCACCTACTTATCCTGTTCACATTGCTGTAACTTTTTTCTGGTCAAGAAGTAGGATGAAATGTAGGCTTATTCTTTAGTGAATGATTAAACAAATGTGTAACCCAGAGCACATACTGTTCATGAAGTTACTGAACTTACTTAAAGAGTTACTCTTTTTCTTCTTGTTCAGTTCAACCCAGAGTCCAAATGCTAATTGGCATGACCTTATGATATTATGAGTTGGGGCTTCCAATTACTAGGGTAATAAAAAAGTAAAACTAGTTTTTCATTACTCTGTCAAAAGAATAGCATTACCAGACTGTCACTGCAAGTAATTTTCTCTTTTGGGGTGAAATTATCAAAGATCACTTTGTTTTTCCTGGAAATAATTTGAAAGATATGTATTTATTTTAGGGGAGGAAACAATTTTTTTATTTTCTTTTTTTAATTTACTAGAAATACTTGTCCCATCAGCTGCAAAAAAAAAAAAGGTAATAATAGTAATAATGATGATGATGATAATAATAATAATAACTGTTTCACCTTAAGATTACTTTAGGGATACATTTAGCTATCCACAAGTGAACAATAATGTTCAGAATGTTCTTACACAGCTGTTAGGTAGACTCCATTAAATAACTCTAATTATAATTTCTTACATAACAGAGTATAACTTTGACGAAATGAATTATGTGTTGACATAAATCTCTGCCTTCTGGCTTATCTTTTGATATATTGAAGTGGATTTTTTCCTGTTTGTTAGGTATAATGTTGTCATAAAGCTTTCCTGAAAAAGCTCTTGATCTGTGTTTGCTTGAGTTTTGACCTTATTTCTTTCATGTCTCTGTGAATAACAAACAAGAATTAAAATTTGTTATTATTTTGACAATCCTTGATCTGGGCATTGCAATGACCTGGTAAGTCCATCATGTAACTAAAAGAAAGGGAAAGGTATTTCCTTAGATCAACATTAATAAAGAAAAATAATTGCTAGAGATTGACTTCTTTTTCCTTTTTCTGCAGACAGTAATTTCCTAGTAATTTTGAAGTATTTTCATACTTCACTTCTTAAAAAGCTATTTTTTACAACTTCAGCTGAGTTTCTGGAGAATTCATCTTCAGTAAGAATTTTTCAGGGCAGGGCACAGAATATTTCTTTCAATTTCTGCTCCTGGCAGCTGCAGGTAAGAGTATCACTAGGTGGAAGGATGAGATCTTCTGCATTCAGAGCACTTCCTGGCAGAGCCATGTGGGATGTGGAGGGGAAAATACATTAATCAAAGTTAATGGAAAAGATATTGGACCTCAAGTGACTGCAGGAACTGAAGAGGTAGATTTTCATGATGGCAGTCTCCAAGTAGGGAGAGAGGATAAAATCAGGAAACCTGGGGTGAGTGTGTTTGGCCACGGAACCTAGCAATTAAAAGCAAGCAGGGGACAACAGGACTTGGGCTGGCTGGTCAGAGAACAGACAGAAAGAATTCTTCTCATTTGAGGACTCTGGACAGATCAGCCACATTTTAACATCTTCTAAACTAAAATTGTGCAGATTTAAATGAAGACATGGATACGTACAAAAGTGATGGAAATGCAGTGGTAAGTTGTCTTTTTTACACAACATAACAAGCACATTTTCGATGTTTGAATCACTGAAGAGGCTTATGCCCTATTTGCAGGTTATGTGGTAGGAGAAGGTGCAGACATTAAGCCAGGAGAGGTACATATCCTCTGGTTTTTCGTACCATCCTTTCACTTATCTTAACCTTGTAAGATACTGGAGAAAACCAAAGTTTTTTTCAGCAGACCATTATAACCATAACAGGCAAAGATAGAGGAAGCAGGGCTAAAGGGACCTGGGACAATGACCGAAATTTGTCCTAGTCCTCTCATTTAATCTGTATCTGATGCATGTAAGAATAGCAAGGTTCAACTTTGTGTTTAGTAAGTTATGAGCTTTAGAAGAGGAGAATTATATTAACTAGGAAATATCCCTATCACCAAAGAGAGCCTTTTGTCACTGAAGCACACATAAAATTAGAATACTTTTCTTTCTTTTTCATTTCTGCCATGAGTTGTACCATTGTACAATGTTGTACAATGTAATGTCCAGTTCCATCTACTGCAAATTCATTAGTTAAAACGGAGCAGATCTCTCTGCAGACTAATGGCAGTTTCATATTGAGATATACATTTACAGAATTATTAGACTGGTTTCAGACCTCATGCCTGAATATTAAGTGCTGGCTTGCACATGTCTATACTTATCACAGAGACACTGGCAGATGCGGTCAACCAGATGTAGGAGAACAGTTCAGAAGGAGCAGCAGAATGCTAGTTTGCATGCACATGGCTTGAACAACAGCTGAAGCTGCAATCCATCTCTAAAGAGATACTTTCATAAAGGATCGATTAATTTACATGCAAAGGCTTTTCTCAGGGTACATAAACACATTGAACAAGAACTATAAGGTCAGCATATAAAGCCCAAAACAAGCAAAAGAATGTGATTCTTAGGAAAAAAAGGTGGAAGTTGCAAGTAGAATATAGAAGCAAAGTATTCAACATACGCAAGTGTGACTTCGAGAAAGTGGGATTTCCAGACAATATCCTGGTAGCCCTAGGGAGGTAGTAGAAATAAGACGTGGGATAAAAGTAAGAAAAAAATGAGAAAGAAAGGGGAAAAGAAGGATTCTTTTGTACAGCTTCACTGGAGGAAAAGAAGAATAAATTACTGATAAAGTGATGCCTGTAATAACACCTATAATACTATAGCTTCTGTTAAATTTACGCTGTGACTATCAGATGAGACAATACAGAGATACCATTTTTGGCCAAAACAAAGAAATAGAAGCAGAGTTATACACTTCACATATAGTGCAGGTGTGACAGTCTGACAAATTCAATGTCTCAAACATCCATTAAAGAGCTTTGGTGGAGAAAACAACCTCTGTAAAAATGCTGGAGTTTTGTGAACAAGACAATGTGGACAGAGGAGAGGGCCCCACGGAGGGTGGGAACGCACTTCTCCAAAGCCCCATTTCCTTATCTTAAGTGACCAGGAGAAGGAACACAATTTATGCCTTCCTGGAGGAAGAAGGCCCCACAGAAGTTGGGACTGTGCTTCTGTCTTAAGTGGTCATGCCAGCAGGAAAAGAGAGGCAACTCCACAATGAACCCCCCCTACCAAAGCTCACTGACCAATTCCAGTGAACCCCAGGAATGGGAACTGCTCATGTTGAGATCATCAACCAACACACTATAAAAGAAGAGAGAACGAATCCTCAGTGCGCGCCCTCCGGAACTGGATCTCTACGCTGGCTGGACCAACACTGGACCCAGGACTGGTGAAACCCTTCTCTTCTTTCTTTCTTTTTTCTCTCATTCTCTCTCTCCCTCTTTTCCTTCTCTTTTTTCCACAGTCCCTACACCTCATCCTTTGAAACATAAACCATTGACCAAGTCTGAGACTAGGAGTGGATCTAGCCACCCCTGAGCTCCTCTTTGAGAAGGAGTCCAGAAAGCAAGGGGGTCTGCTCTGAACCTTGTGACTCAACGGGAGGGCTCTCCTTCTGACACATTTCATGTTCCTTTTTCCACTTCATTTTTCTATACTTCCCTCCTCTTCTCAAACAGCGGCTTAATGACATGTTGCAAGGTTCATATCGATAAGTTCACGTGTACTTGGGCAAGGGTAGCTAGGTTGAATAAATGTTGATTGTTGTTTTAACTCCCCTGGTGTCATTTCACCTTAATTCTGACAAAGGAAATCCACAAACCAGAGTCGCTCCAACTTTGGGACGCGACAGCAGGTAGTATAAAAAAATTACCCATTGAGAAATGTGATGGTAGCCAGGGGATGCAATTCCTGTTTAAAGGAGAACCAGCAAGAGAAAAGCAAAACAAACCAAAACCAGAATAGAAAAGGCAACAGAGCTATCCAATGAAAGAGTCATATCAATGGTACATGCTCATGGAACAAGTAGAGATTCAAGCTGAAGGAGCTCAGGAATTAAGATAATAGTTGATCCAAGAGTGCGGGAGTGGCAGATAGCAAGAAGGAAACATAAAGTCGGAAAAATAGTGCAAACCTTCTGGGCAGTGGAGGAAAGGCTGTGAAAACCAAAACCACTTCAGATCTCAATGTCTCATTTTACAGGCCCTGAGCATTTGGTAAGTAATATATAATGCTGTAGACTGTGCCATGTGAAGAGCTGATATAAATTAACCTCTGCCAGCTGGTGTGGAACTTTTATTAACCCTTAGCAAAAAGATTGTGCAGAGCTGAGGGAGGGGAGGGGTAAACTTTTAACCTACCAGAACTTATTTTTAGCTTTCTTCAATACATTAGGTTGAACCAAAATGTGTCTGCTGATCTAAAAACTAAAATAAATAAATAAATAAATAAAAATTCTCAGTTTTTCAACTGTCATGTTGATAATTATATTATGAAATCACTCATCAGTTCTATTTCAAATCCATGATGGAGAGAGCTGTGATGGACTCCCAGCAACACTTATCAACAGCAACATAGACTTGAGAAACAACACTGTGAAAATAATGTACTGTAAAACCACTTACCATGAGGCTGTAGAAAAATGTAAACTCTTAATGAGCATCATCCTCACACAAGCTGAAATAGTTTATGGTAGCTGATAAACAAAATCACCACTGCTTCTGAACAGCAGGACAACGCAAGACTTGGATTGGATTGCACTGTAATACTGGACTGTTCACGATATGAGGATAACATGGTGTGTCTACTGATTTTCCAGAACATAAGGACATTGCAATGAGGTGACTGGAAGGCAAGCCAAAGTTACAAATACATCTCTGCAGTTGTGAACTGAATTCTATTAGACCAGGTGGAATCACTGAAGATGAAAGAAATAAGCCTGCAAAAAAGACTGAATATATGAACATAGCCTCAGAAAGTAGCACAGAGTGAATAGCCAAATAGTGGTAAGAAAGCCTTCCAGTAAAGAGAATACCTGCTTTCATCGAAAAACCACTTAACAGGACACTGAAGGAAGTCACAGCCTATTAGTAGTGACTGAGGACATGCTGACCAGTTTATTCAGGGAAGGGTGTTCACTGTGATGTCAATAATTATTTTAGTTGTATTTGGATAAATGTCCTTTCCCTTCATAGTAGTAGCTTTCCAAAGGAAAGAGGCAATTGGATACTAAGTTAAAAGGTAAGAAAAACTATTGAACCATTGAATTTCAGTTATTCTTTAAAATATGTGTACTTTCTATGTTTCGTTTTGGTTTGGTTTTACAAATAATTCAAGCACACTCTCTTCTAAGCGAAATTATAGTAATTTTCACTTGAAATAAGGAGTCATTCTGCAAAGTTACAAAAAACTGAATAGTGCCATCTGTTGTTAGAATTACCTTGCACATCTAATTACAAGCCTAGTTCCTAGAAAATGGGCAGTGTTCTCATGACAAATACAGTTTGTGTTGTAGAGTATTTCCCTGTGGTATGAAGCAGGAGGATATATACTTAAGAAAGAAGAGAACAGCACAAAGAAAAGCATGAATCAATGTTAGATGCTGACTACCATCCTCTAAAACTGACTCTCTCTGCCCAACATTTCCTGCATGGTGCTAAATAATGTAAATTAAACTGCTGCCATACATAAATGTGTTCCTAATTTTAAGTGTCCAAAGTGATATGTTTCAATCCAATTGAGATATGAGTTCTTAGCTGAAATGGAAAGTGTACTGTATTAATTTGATAATGTAAAAGGATACTTACTACTAAATATGCGACCACAGATTCTTGATGTCCTAAACTGGCCTTCCAACATAAATATTCAAACTATTAAATTAGTACAGCACTGCTCCCCTTTGCATCCTCCTATAGTATACTTCTATACTACATATGGTATAGTATACTTCATAGTATTATGGAAGTATGTTCATTAACAGTTGCCAGTCATTCAAATGATCCAGTAATAACTATTGCAGAAGAGATTGATTCTCTGTTCAGGTTTTGATTTGATACTATGCAGTAAATGAGGCCCAGGATCACACACATGAGAAAAAGATGCTTTAGATGAAAATCCACAGATCTGTATTAAAAGGGCATATTCAGTTTGTATCACTGCGGGGTCTGGGTGGGATGGAATTAGCTTTCTTCTTAGCAGCCCATATGGTGCTGTACTTTGGATTTGTGAAAGAGTGCTAATAACACACCAGTATTTTGGCTATGGCTGAACAGTTCTTGCACAGTGTCAAAGCTTTCTCTTTTTCCAGCTCTGCCCCCACAGCAAGTAGGCTGGGGTGGACAAGAAGTAGGGAAAGGACAAAGCTGGGACAGCTGACCTAAACTGGTCAAATGAAGAGGAAGGAAGGATATTCATGGTTATGGCATTCATCTTCCTAAGGAACTGTTAAACATGGTGAAGCCCTGCTTTCCAGGAAGTGACGGGACATCTACCTGCAAATGGGAAGTAGTGAATAAATTCCTTATTTTGCTTTGCTTATGCACACAGGTTTTGCTTCATCTATTAAACTTCCTTTATTTTGATCCATGTGTCTTCTCACCTTCCTTTTATTTTCTCTCCATCCCATGGGAGAGGAGAGTGAGCAAGCAGCCATGTGGATGCTTGGCTGCTGGCCAGGGTCAACCTACTGCAATCACTCATTCTATACAATAATTGAAAAATTGTCTTATGGAGGAAGTAACAGGCACTTGTATAGTTGTCGTGGTTTAACCCCAGTCAGCAACTAAACACCACGCAGCCGCTCACTCACTCCCCCCTACCCAGTGGGATGGGGGAGACAATCAGGAAAAGAAGTAAAACCCGTGGCTTGAGATAAGAATGGTTTAATAGAACAGAAAAGAAGAAACTAATAACGATAATGATAACACTAATAAAATGACAACAGCAATAATGAAAGGATTGGAATGTACAAATGATGCGCAGTGCAATTGCTCACCACCAGCTGACCGACACCCAGCCAGTCCCCGAGCGGCGATTCCCTGCCCCCACTTCCCAGTTCCTATGCTAGATGTGACGTCCCATGGTAAGGAATACACTGTTGGCCAGTTTGGGTCAGGTGCTCTGGCTGTGTCCTGTGCCAACTTCTTGTGCCCCTCCAGCTTTCTCGCTGGCTGGGGATGAGAAGCTGAAAAATCCTTGACTTTAGTCTAAACACTACTTAGCAACAACTGAAAACATCAGTGTTATCAACATTCTTCACATACTGAACTCAAAACATAACACCGTACCAGCTACTAGGAAGACAATTAACTCTATCCCAGCTGAAACCAGGACAATAGTTAAGACTTATATTGTAATAAATGTTAATAAATGCAAATGAAGTCAAACTTTACAGGGAAACACACTGACACTTCCTTTGCAATTTCCAAAGTAAATAAGAAGAAAGTTCATGCGAGGATGCTCATGTATGGAAAAGTGGCTACAAAAGTTTTATAGAAACATTTCTATACAGAATCCTAAATTACAATTAGCTTTCAGTTTTCATCAAAATAAAAACTACCCAACTGTCATATTGGGAATATGTTGTATATTTACACAGGTCACAGCTGCTCTGCCTTGTGCCAGATTTTTTTTCCTGTTCTTCAAATAACTGTGACAGAAACTATGTCCTGTTCCTTTTAAGAACAATAAAGGTCTAAATAGTAATATCTGTAGAGAAGTTTTCTTGTTTTGTTTCATTTTGTTTCATTTCCCACCCAGGTTTCACAGTAGTTTTATTTAAGTGTAAGAAAAGAAAGCAAGACATAGTCCGAGGAGTTTTCTAGCTCTTTTATCTACACTTCCTCTTTCAGACTGAATTTATAAATGTTAAATTTCACACATGTTCCATGGTATTGGTATTTCTGATTTAAGTTTAGCTGAAATGTATGACAGGTTTAATTAATTCTGTACCAAAAATCCTTTATTTCCGTTGCATATTAGTAAAAAAAAAAAAAAATCAGTTTCTACTGCCATAGAAAATAAATAAAAACATTGGAATGCAACTTTTTTAAAAGTAGAAAATGTATTTTTAAACTGAATTAGGTAAATATATTTGCTAATATATTTTTTAATGGCTTCAATACTCAATCTGATAAAATGACCAAAATACTTTCTCTGTCATGCTAGCTGGATACATAATAGAGCAGGAAAAGTTGCTCAGGAGAAATTTTGCATAGACATCAATGAATTACACAGTAAAAAAATAATTCCACAGTCATTTTTATAGCTGAAATGTCATACCATCTGTGACATTTCAAATGAGATAATGCAGTCATCCATCTTTCTGGCCAAGCTGTTCAGATTATGATTGCAATAGGTGATATCCAAGGGGTTTGAAGTTTCAGGTTTGTTCAGATAAGAACTCTGAATAATCCTTCAAGTTACCAAAAAAGTGCCAGTAAATATTGCAAATGTAGGCTTGTAAATATTTTTTTTTTTTGCTAGCAGGACAGGAATAATTCAAAAGCAGACATTCTCACTGTAATTTCAATGCTTAAGTTTTCAACAGGTGAAGCATCAAAAAAGGCAGCTGAAATTACAAGTAAATCAAAACCAACAAAACGTTAGAAACTTATTTCAGAGATAAAATTTGTATTTCAGTTAAATTAGCTATTTCATCAGGGATATTTGAAATTAATCACCTCTTGAAATCTGTCATATGTGACTGGATATCTTTCAGAAGGATAGGCTATGCTACAATGAAAAGGTATGAAGTTGAATCCCATGGTAAAAATCTGTGAACAGTTCTATACAGAAGTTAAAAATAAAGGAACATAATGACCCCTTCTGAACTCAGAAATTGTGAAACTACTATCACATCAAAGGAAATTTCAGTAGTTTTTCTTCTGTCTTTCTATGCCTTGTGAAAATGAATTTAATATCATTAAAAACATTCAATGCAGATTTAAATATTTATTGACTTAATATTAACAAATTGACATGGGTTATGTTTTTGGTCAACCCCTAAGATTATCACCTCTCTCCAAGAACACAGATATTTGCTTGGGGAAACACCTTAACCACATCCTATCGTTTCAAATTATTCCTATTAAAAACAGAATAAAAATAAAGCAAGAACAGGAACCTAGTAAATTTGTAAAGTGTATGAAATAATATAGTCTATACTCATAGTCCTCCAAACCAGTAAAGAAGAATTCTGAACAATTTTAAAGTAGCAAGAATTTCATGTTCACCATACTACTAAACACAGTGTTAAGTATGAATCTGTTGACATATATTTCATATTCAACACTTGCAGTCATGTGCGTTTGTGTGTGTGTGTGTGTGGAGGGAAAGCCTTGTGGACTAATGAAATGTCATTTTGACATTGTGGAATAATGAATAATGAAAATTTGATTTCAGTTCTAAATAAAAAAATAAGAAGAATGAAATAGTTTTACAAAAGTAAGTGTTTTTGTAAGAAAACTTTCTTTATTAAGTGCAACTGAAAGAATTACCTATTTTGAATGTAAATTTTGCCTTAAAAAAAAAGAAATAAAATATAGAATCACCTTCACAGTTTGAATTTTAAGACTCCTGAACAAGGAAGCTGGTTTAAGTAAACCATAAGGGAGACAAATCAACAGTTTCTTTTCACCCTGTCAGTCATGGATATTAATTAAGTATCAAGAGGGAAAAAAATTATCAATAAAATAGAATAAACAGAACATATCAATTGTTACATGTAAATACAGGTGACAGCAGAAAATATAGATCAGAATATATAAGAACCTAAACTGCAATGGATGATGAAAATAATCCTTTTTTTTTTTCCTTTTTCATCAGAGTTAAAGAAAGAAATAACAGTTAAACTGTGAAAAATGGAGGATCCTAAGTACAGGAACAATGCTATGTCTCAACTTATTAGGATTGCTTATTTGTTTCTGTTTAGATCTTGCTTTATACAACCCAAAAACTCTTGTATAGAATTGTAGAGTTCTGAATCTGTATATATTGAAGCAATACCTAATTTCATAAATGAAAAAAAAAAAACCCAAACCCTGACAATAACCCACAAACACTTTCCTATTTTTATGTAAGTGAGAAAGGGAAAACAAGAATGTGAACAAGAACAAGAAGGGAGGGAAGTAGGAAGGCAGGAAAGGAAGGCAGGCAGGAGGGGCAGGAGGAAGGGAATGCAAAATGATTCCTGAGCTGCACATATTACCAGGAGAAAAGCTAATAGAGAGGATGTGATGAAGAATAGAGGAACTGAAAGTCCTAACACATTTAAGGACTTTAAAAATGTGGAGAACACATTAATGCACTTAGCTGTATCTGAAAGTTTTTAATAAAAATTGTCCTTGGAAAGTTAAACCAAGGAGTTACAAAGCTTTGACACATACATTTGAGAATTGCCAAAAAAGAAATATATGATGAGGAATTTTTAGCATATCCAGAAAAAGTTAGTGAAGAGTATAAAAAGCACCCAGAAAATATGACAGGAGAAAGACCAGTAATTTGGGGAGATTTCCCGGGCTCGCAATGAAAGACAGGATCATGACTGGGATCTGAAACTGCTTGTACAGAGTCAACACTCAAAATTAATTTACTGTGAATTAACTCTTCACAAATCAGTAGGCAAGATTGATACTAATGCTTGTGTAACATGAAAAAAACTCTTTACAGTGTATACATGAAAGAGAATTGAAAAATGTGTCTGAAATTAGGACTGAATCAGAGACCTACAGTCTAACAAGGGAATGCTTTCCCTTCACACATTCTGTTTCCAAAATAAGGGGTGAAAAAATAGCAGTCAATGCAAGTCAGTGTGAAGCTTTCTGTTTGCCAAATGAATGATACAAAAACTGTAATGATCTGATCATTTTGTGAATGTTTTGAAGAATGTGGACAGTGAGAGTGCCAGCAATACATTAATTCAGGGAGGTTTTTGTAGAACCAGCAGTAAATGTTAAACAAAATATTGTGGCAGCATAACTAAAATAAATAAATACTGCTGTTTTAAATTTTCAGTGGTCAGTAGTGCACCAGCTGAAGTGTTTACAGAATGAATGCTAAGAGTGCTGAAAAGAAAGCCACATGAAAAGAAGATAAGCAGAAAAAAATCTCTGACTTTTCAGACTTCTTATAAGCAAAAAATATGCCAATTTCCTTAGAAAAAAGAAACATAATAAAGACACAGAGTTTTCAGGAGTAGTAGGGGAAATACATTCTTCATGATTTAAAAAATGTTTATCACTTGGCTATATTATTAAGGAAAGCGAGAAAAAACAGAAGTAGTAGAGAGTGTGAAAAAAAGAGCACAGCAAAAGCTAGAAGTCCCCAGCTGCATGTTCTTAGGAAATTGTTCCTCTCAAAGTAGATGTTAAAGCAGGAACTCGCTAAAGTATGTGAAAATGCAATACTCAAGAGCAGGAAGAAAGATGCAGTAAATCGAGATACAGTCTCGGGTTCATTCCAGTAGGCAATAGAAAATAGAAAAGGAACACCCTCTCCCCAAATTAAGTAAGTAAAACAGAAAATATCACACTTCCATAAGGACAGACATCTAAAAATTGTTGCTATGCTTTTTGGATAAGTAGGACTCTGCCAAGTATGTTAGAAGATGAGGTCCACACCTCAAATATTCTTTAAAGAAATCTTAATCACAATGATACATCCAGGTGTATTGACCTTGTCCTTTGCCTATACTAAACTTCCAAGATCTCAGTCAATGCTGGCTCCAAGCCATTGTAGTTGCATCAATATAGAATTATGTCTGACTGACTGAATGTCTATTGTTTACACTAAACATTTTACACACAGCTAATATAGTGGGCATAAATCTAAGCAGTTTCAGGGAATTACGGGGTTTGATATATAACCATTATCAACTAGCATATTAGTGGAAAGTAGTTCAAAATGTTTAAAAAATGTTGTTTTGTTAACCTACTAAAGGAAGACAAGCACTTTTAAGCTACCCAGTTTGAATTGATTTTTTAATTATGCAGAGGCATATAATATGCAATACTGATCACATAAATGCAAAATTAAAGGGCAATCTTGATTCTGAATGATCACTAAACAATTCAGAGAGGAAATTGCTGGGACAGAATAAGCTTTGCAAGGGGGTATGATGAAGATTTCATTGTGTCTTTTTTATACAGGTAGGTAAGAAAAGATGACTAATTTCAGATCTTAAATGTTTTGGTGATCTGAGAGAAAGCATTTGTATAACAGATTATTATCTTTTTTACATTGAAATCCTCACAGGCTGCTTTAAATTTTCTCCTGGAACATTGCCATATAAAGTTCATGGTCAAGTCAAAGCACATGGCATTTACAATTACATTATATGGGGTAAGAATGCGATACTATAAGCTTGCACTACTTAAACAATGTTATGTTTAAGAATGTTAATGTTATGTGTAGCTCCTATCACATTTTTTTTTTATCCAGTAAAGTACGGCACTATAAAGAATGGAGAAATAGATCTTCATTAATGAATGGCAGAAAAATGACAATATGTATGTTGGTGAAAGAAAAATAATAGCAATAATTATGTTTATTGGCTCTTTTCATTCATCAGACATTGTTATTCCTCTTGAAAGGAATGGAAAAAGTATATTCTAAGTGTCCATATTTCAAGAACTGTTAAATAGAAAGACATGAATTCCCTGAACAACAGATTGTTGGAGACTGGGAAGAAATTCTGGGAATGTGTTACTAAATCTTCACTCATGTTTTCACACTCATTCTTCAGCAGCTTAAGATACTGGACAAAGAAGTACTTTTGTATAACCCTTCTGGTGCTTTTTTATCTTTTCTCTGAACCATAGTTGCAAAAATGGGGTAGAAGTCATAGAACTATGACTTATAATTTAGGTTAGATGTTAGTATAAACAGTCCTCTGAAGTTCTCTTATGTTTCCTAAATGAATAACTGGGGAAAAAAATAATAAAAACATTGATGTAATTTGCCAAACGATCACTGGCAAACCTGGGAGCAGAACGTAATTTTCACACGTTGCAAAGTAATCTTTAGTAATATCAACATAGTTCCTTCTATCACTTGGTAATACTAACAAGTTTTTACTACATTAGCATGTACAAACACAAGTTGTAATAATATTTGCATGTACAAAGCTTCTTAAGTAATCCATGAGAGTCCATTTAATTAGCCACTAAATTACATTCAGAAGACTCAAGTAATTATCGGTTTTGCAGTGTTTCTGGGGAAAACTCTCATTTGATTCTCAGCTGATGTTATCTACTTGATTCCACTGACTTCACTGGAGTTAACACTAATAGACACTAGAGAGATTCTCAGATCTCAGGTTATGAAAACATTTAAGTACCTCCTTAATTTTAAGCAAATGAATAACCCTTTTGACTTTGTTATATCTCACCCCTATAGGGCTTGGGGTTGTCATGGTGGATATTAATGTCTTCTTGCACTCTGCAATCAGAAAATGTGGACTTTGTCACTAATGTTGAGGGATGTTATAAGTGACTGGTCCGGCTTGGTGCTTGCTAGAGAACATACACAGACTCACACACTTGTCCTACAGGCACCCCACACTTGTGGATTCCCCCTGAATACCAGCATGGGCCTTCTCCCTACCTGATACCCCTGCCTGCACCCAGGGTCTCCTACTCGTTAGCTGGTTCAGCTTGAGGTTTGCTAGTGAATACACATGCACACTTGCTTTGGGGAAGATACAGACACTGCTCTCCTAGCAGCTGGCAACAGGCACACAGGCTGTGACCCGCAGTCCCACTCCAGCCACCAGTGCTGAGCCCTCTCACCTCACTCAGACCAGTCCCTCCCAGTAGATGGTTTTCGGGGCACACACTGCTCTTTCGCAGTTCAATGGCTGGAGGTTTTAAGACCCCCACTCACTGCATTAGCTTGCACAGAGACCCCACTTGCTCAATTAGTGAGACCAACAAGCTTTGTTTGTTGTCATTGTCTCCTCATTGTGTCCAGTTTAACTTTTTGGTCAGGTTTGTGCTTCTGTTTGTTTAGCTTCCCCTTTTCCTTATCATCCCATTTGACAAAGTCCTTGATCAGATACCCTTAAGGGAGAAGGATGTTCTCTCCTTCCACATACCCTTGCAATAAACCTAATGAAGAGTTAAAATCTGGCCTTATATAAATTCTTCAAATATTTAAATTGATACTTGCCCTATGTTGTCACCAAAATTAGGTGTTTAAGTTATTCTTCTGGATAATCGTATTTGTCTTTTGGACTTCATAAATTTTTACAGATTACAGACATGAAACAAAACCAAAATATATATCTGACTATAGGTACTGTCAGCAAATAGCTGGGTAAGAAAAAGTGATCTTTCTGAGAAATCTGAGCTTGGAATGTATTGATTTTATCTATCCATTTGTTTGCCTGTATAAAATTAAATCTATGATTATGCTTGTCTTTTTGTCTTTGTTAAGAGTATTACCATCCATAACAACTCGCCAGAGAGCAAGATACATGGCAAAAATATTTAGTAGTACACACTTACTTCTTGGAATGAAAATATAAAGCAAATACCTTAATGTCAGAAAAAGTAACATATGGACTGACCTTTGAATCGTCAAGTTTAGGAAGCAGAGATATGGTTTAAAATTTTAATTAAGAAGTTTGTTTTCATCAATTTATCCTCTTCCTCCTCTGTTTCCCTGTCCTCACTCTCATCCAAAGCCAGGGAAACTCTGGGGAAATGCTCCAGCTGACATCACATGGCTTTGGATGAAGCCAGCTATCTATTCTGTTATGTCACCAGCCTATTTGCCTGCTGTTATTTAAATGCAACTTGTATTAATACTAGTTGTTCTTCCAATCTTCTCCTTAAAAGCCTTACATTTACACTAAAATATTAACAACATCCAAGAAGTGTTACATGTTATAAAACATTGCAAAAAATTAAGGATCCTTATTTGGGGAGTTATTAATTTAAATTTCTAGAAAGATTATACTTCTTACTTTCTCCTCATACTTAATATGACTCAATATATTTCTGTTGGTTTAAGACTAAAAGTTCCTTCATAGTTACATAAACTTAAATGGTGGTTCTTGGATGCTGAGGTTAATACAAAAGACTGACTGAATCTGCAAGAATTAGATTATTATCAGAAACTACAAGTCAGCTTTTCAGTGTTTAGATTTGTGGCTCTCAGACAGTGTCAGCATTTTTTGAAGCTTAGCTATGGGGTTTCCTGGTTTAAAGCGCATGGACAGAGCTTGAAACTAGACTTGAAGGGGAGGGGGATAACATTAGGCTTGCCCGTGACAAGCCGTGGGATGACACACCAATGTTAGAGGGACAGAGTGCTAGCGAGGGCCCTCAGTCTGTTCTGCGATGTGCTGGGTATACTGCTGCACTCTTGAAATCTTGCAGGAGATGAGCCAGAGTGTCCTAAGGTAATAGGAGCCAACAGAGGAACACCAGCAAAATACCTCAAAGGAATCAAGGGATGTTCCTCTAAGAAGGTGACACAGCCAACAGCCCAACTGAAGTGCCTCTACACCAATGCACCCAGTATGGGCCACAAACAGGAGGAGTTGGAAGCCATCGTGTTGCTAGAAAGCTATGACCTAGTTGCCATTACTGAAACTTGGTGGGACGAATCGTATGACTGCAGTGCAGCTATTGGTGGCTACAAGCTGTTCGGAAGGGACAGGTAAGGAAGGAGGGGTAGAGGTTTTGCCCTCTATATCAAGAAATGGATAGATTGTGAAGAGCTGGCTATTCTGAAGAATAGCCATGAGGGGGTTGAAAGCTTATGGGTAAGATCTAGAGAAGGATGCAACAAAGGGAACCCTGTGGTTAGTGTTTACTACAAGCTGCACGATCAAGAGGAGCCTATTGATGAAGCCTTATTACTCCAGCTACAGAAGGCATGGTGCTTGCAAGCTCTCGTCCTGCTGGGGGACTGCAACCACCCTGACATCTGCTCGAAAGTAGCACAGCAAGCTACAGGCAATCCAGGAGACTCCTGGAGTGCATTGAGGAAAACTTCTTAAGCCAAGTAATAGACAGACCTACCACAGGGGATGCAATACTGGACCTGTTGATCACCAACACAAGTGAGCTAATCGGTGACATCAAGATGGAGGCAGCCTGGGCTGCAGTGTTCGTGAACTGGTGGATTTTGCAGTCCTGAGGGATATGGGTCAGGCGAAGAGTAAAGTCAGGACCCTGAATTTTAGGAAAGCAAACTTCCAGCTGTTCAAGGTGTTACTCAACAGCACCCCCTGGGAAACTGCCCTCAGCGACAAGGGAACAGAACAGAGCTGGCAGATCTTTAAGGATGATTTCCATAGAGTGAAAGAGCTCTTGATCCCCATGTGTAAGGAATCAGGAAAGGAAGGCAACAGACCAGCATGGCTGAGTCTAGACCTGCTGCAAGGGTCAGGAAAGAAATGCACAGGCAGTGGAAGCAGGGACACGTATCCTGGGAAGAGTATAGGCATGCTGCCTGGCTGTGTAGGCATGGGGCCAGGAATGCCAAAGCATGGATGGAGGTGAACTTGGCAAGGGATGCAAAGAATAATAAGAAGGGCTTCTACAGGTACATCAGCCAGAAAAGGAAGGTCAAAGAAAGTATACCCCCCTGATGAACACAACTAGCAAACTGGCAACAACGGATGAGGAGAAGGCTGAGGTACTCAACAACTTTTTTGCCTCAGTCTTCACTGGCAGCTTCTCTTCCCACACCTCTCGAGTGGATGGACTGCAGGACAGGGAGTGGGGGAGCAAAGTCCCTCCCACTGTAAGAGAAGATCAGGTTCGTGACCACTTGAGGAACCTGAACATACATAAGTCTATTGTACCTGATGAGATGCAACCCAGAGTCCTGAGGGAACTGGCTGATGTAGTTGCCAAGCCACTCTCTATGATATTTGAAAACTCATGGCAGTCAGGTGAAGTCTTCTGTGACTGGAAAAACAGAAACATTGCACACATTTTTTAAAAGGGTGGAAAGGAGGACCCTGGGAGCTACCAACCTACCAGCCTGACCTCTGTGCCTGGGAAGATTATGGAACAGATCCTCCTAGAAGCTATGCTAAGGCACATGGAGGACAAGGAGGTGATTCAAGACAGCCAGCATGGCTTCATGAAGAGCAAGTCCTGCCTGACCAACCTAGTGGACTTCTATGATGGAGTGACTACATTAGTGGACAAGGGAAGAGCTACGGATGTCATCTATCTGGACTTCTGTAAGGTCTTTGACAAGGTCCCCCACAACATCCTTCTCTCTAAATTGGAGGCATATGATTTGATGGATGGGCTGTTCAGTGGATGAGGAATTAGTTGGATGGTTGCATCCAGAGGGTAGTGGTGAAAGGCTCAATGTTCTGATAGAGATCAGTGACAAGTGATGTCCCTCAGGGGTCAGTATTAGGACCAGTACTATTTAATATCTTCATCAGTGACATAGACAGTGGGATTGAGTGCACCCCCAGCAAGTCTGTGGACGACTCCAAGCTGAGTGGTGCAGCTGACATGCCTGAGGGATGGGATGCCATTCAGAGGGACTTGGACAAGCTTGAGAAGTGGGCCAGTGTGAGCCTCCTGAGGTTCAACAAGGCCAAGTGCAAGGTCCTGCACATGGGTCACGTCAACCCCTAGTATCAGTACAGGCTGGGGGATGAAGCGATTAAGACCAGCCCTGCAGAGAAGGACTTGGGGGTACTGGTGGATGAAAAGCTGGACATGACCCGGCAATGTGCACTCACAGCCCAGAAAGCCAACAGTGTCCTGGCTGCATCAAAGGAAGCATGGTTAGCAGTATGAGGGAGGTGCTTCTTCCCCTCTACTCCACTCTAGTGAGACCCCACCTGGAGTCTTGCATTCAGCTCTGGAGTCCTCAGCACAGGAAAGACATGGACCAGTTCAAGTAGGACCAGAGGAGGGCCACAGAAATGATCATAGGGCTGGAACACCTGTTCTATGAGGAAAGGCTGAGAGAGTTGGCATTGTTCAGCCTGGAGAAGAGAAAGCTCCAGGGAGACCTTATTGTGGCCTTTCAATACATAAAGGGGGCTTGTAAGAAAGATGGGGACAAATGTTTTAGTAGAGCCTGTTGTGATTGGACAAGGGGTAATGGTTTTAAACTGAAAGAGGATAGATTTAGACCAGATATAAGGAAGAAATTTTTTACAATGAGGATGGTGAGGCACTGGAGCAGGTTGCCCAGAGAGGTGGTAAATGTCCCGTCCCTGGAAACATTCAAGGTCAGGCTGGACAGGGCTCTGAGCAACCTGATCTAGTTGAAGATGTCCTTGCTAATTGCAGGGGGGTTGGACTAGATGACCTTTAAAGGTCCCTTCCAAGCCAAACTATTCTATGAATTATTATTCTAATGCTACTTAGTTTGCATTGTGTACTCTAAAATGCTCACAGTCAAGATTCACTGCAGTACAGTATGGTAATTATGAGCCAAAAATGGATACAACCATGAAAAGAATAAACAGGATCCAAAATGAGATATCAGAAGATAAAGGTGAAGATAGTAAGATAGAAAATTTTTAATGTTACTGCATGAAATAAAGTTTGATAACAATGCAATTGCAATTTGATATAAGATTCTAGTCACTTACATTAATGAAAGATACTTTCAAACTGGAATAAGTGCCAAGAATAACTATTAAGATTATCAGGGGAAAAAAAATTGACAACGTGAGAGGAAACTTAAAGTCATAAGCTTATTTAGTTTAGTAAAAGAAAGGCTAAGAAGAGTTGTTACTGCTGGTCATAAACGAAGTCTTAGGATAAATTCCCTGGGATTCAGGCTAGGTATTCAAACTAAAAACAACAAAAAAAGTTAAGACAGGAATAAATAACTATTGGAAATTACAATTAGAAGAATACAGATCTTAAAAGACTGAAGAACAAACTTTCAGTAAAGCTGATAGGAAAAAGAGACAGTTAGGTTGTAAATGGGACTACATGCCAACAATATCTGTGTACAGCAGAAAACAGGCTTCAAACCTTTTAGTATGCAGTTTCTATACCCCTGTTTTGCCTTGATGTGCTTTAGAAAATAAATCACAGTTTTTCCTGGAAAATTCACCTGGATTGAGGATATCACCAGCCTTTCCAGTTTTCCAAAACTTAGTGCAAACATTCTCTGGGCTTCGTAATATTAAGAAGGCAAAGGTATTGAAATATTAATAACCAGTCTAAATCAGAGATTTCCAGTGTTTGCAGTAGAACTCTTTAGGGTCCTAGTTACAGCCGAAAATGTCAGGAGTTTCTGGCTCCCTCTTGCAAGGCCAGAACTCAGAAACTGGAAACGTATTTTAGAGAATAGAATAGAATAGAATAGAATAGAATAATTTCAGTTGGAAGGGACCTACAACAATGATCTGATCTGATCTGCCCAACTGCCTGATCACTTCAGGGCTGACCAAAAGTTAAAGCATGTTATTAAGGGCATTGTCCAAATGCTTCTTAAACACTGACAGGTTTGGGGCATCGACCACCTCCATAGGAATTCTGTTCAAGTGTTTGACCACCTGCTCAGTAAAGAAATGCTTCCTAATGTCAAGTCTGAACCTCATTTGGCACAGCTTTGAACCATTCCCACATGTCCTGTCACTGGATCCCAGGCAGAAGAGATCAGCACCTCCCTCTCCAATTGCCCTCCTCAGGAAGCTATAAAGAGCAACGAGGTCACCCCTCAGCCTCCTTTCCTCCAAACTAGATGAACCCAAAGTCCTTAGCTACTCCTCATAGGACATTCCTTCCAGGCCTTTCACCAGCCTTGTTGCCCTCCTCTGGACACATTCAGGGACCTTCACATCCTTCGTAAATTGTGGGGCTCAGAACTGCACACAGTACTGAAGATGAGGCTGCACCAGCACTGAATACAGTGGGATAATCACCTCTTTTGACCGGCTGGTTTATGCTGTGTTTGATGCTCCCCAGGATGCTGTTTGCCCTCTTGGCTGCCAAGGCACACTGCTGAGTCATACTGAGCCTGCTGGCAACCGGCACCCCCAGATTCCTTTCTGCAGGGCTGACCTCCAGACACTCCTCTCCCCATTTATACTTGTGGCCATCATTACTCCATCACAGGTACAGAATCCAGCATTCAATCTTGTTAAGTTTCATGCCATTGATGATTTCCCAATGCTCTAATCTATCTAGATCCCTCTGCAAGGCCTCTTGCTCCTCAAGAGAGTCAACAGCACCTCCCAGTTTAGTATCATCAGCAGACTTGCTGATGTTCAACACCTGCTTCTAGATCATTGATAAAATTATTGAACAGAGGTCCTACTAAATCATGGGGTGATGGGCAATTCTGGCAGAAATTCTGCCACCCAGTGATCAGAAACATTTGGGCCCTCCAAAAGATGGGGAGCCACAGCTAGAAAAAAAACTTTTTCTGAAAAAGGGAATCCACTGATTATTCATTATTGATGAAATGGACTAAATGCTAGATTTCATATATCATGAATCATAGAATAGTTTGGGTTGGAAGGGACCTTAAAGATCATATAGTTCCAACCCCCCTACCATGGGCAGGCATATCTTCCACTAGATTAGGTTGCTCAAAACCCCATCCAACCTAGCCTTGAACACTTTGAGGGAGGGGGCATCCACAATTTCTCTGGGAAACCTATTCCAGTGTCTCACCATCCTCACAGTGAAGAACTTCTTAATATCTAATCTAAATCCACCCTCCTTTAGTTTAAAACCATTGCTCCTCATCCTATCACTACACTCCCTGATATAGAGTCCCTACCTATCTTTTCTGTGGGCCCTCTTTAAGTACTGGAAAGTTGCTATAAGGTCTCCCTGGAGCCTTCTTTTCTGTAGGCTAAAAACCCCAACTATCTCAGCCTGTCCTCATAGGGAAGGTGCTCCAGGCCCCTGATCATCTTCATGGCCCTCCTCTGGACCTGCTCAAGCAGGTCCATGTCTTATGTTGGGAGCCCCAGGGCTGAACACAGTACTCCAGGTGGGGTCTCATGAGAGCAGAATAGAGGGGGAGAATCACCTCCCTCGACCTGCTGGCCACACTTCTTTTGATGCAGGATACAATTGGCTTTCTGGACTGTGAGCGTACACTGGCATCTCATATTCAGATTTTCCAGTAAAGTTGCTATAACAAGCAAATATTCAAAGATCTGAACACTCAGGTAGCAATAAATTTAAGTCTGCAGTCCATAAAAGAGGGTGAAAAAATGTAACAGTTAATAAAGTATGAAATCAACCTAAGAAAATGTGGTAGGTTGACCCTGGCTGGATGCCAGGCACCCACCAAAGCCGCTCTATCACTCCCCTCTCCTCAACTGGACAG
>NW_010972875.1:946220-946491 GCF_000737465.1 Haliaeetus leucocephalus | reverse complement strand
CAGGGGAGAGAAAATATATGAAAGGGCTCATGAGTCAAGATAAGGACAGGGAGATATCACTCAACCAATTACTGTCACAGGAAAAACAGACTCGACTTAGGGAAAATTAACTCAATTTATTGCCAATCAACCAGAGTAGGGTAATGAGAAATAAAACCAAATCTCAGAACACCTTCCCTCCACCCCTCCCTTCTTCCCAGGGAACAACTTCACTCCTAGATTCTCTACCAACCCCCCCCAGCGGCACAGGGGGACAGGGAATGGGGTTTAC
>NW_010972875.1:922099-945476 GCF_000737465.1 Haliaeetus leucocephalus | reverse complement strand
CCCTGCTACTAAAACTTTGACACACAAACCCAATACAGAAAACCAACAATTTTTTATATTTTTTTTTAACTATAGGCACTTGCTATTGTTATTGTGTGTGGATGCACTCCTTCAGGAATTACTTGCTTCAGGAATAATTTTTTTCTGGAATCACAACTGCTATGACTAATAATTTTATTTCAGAAGAAGTCTGTGAGAAATGCAGTGTATATGCCATATGTAATTATTGTATGTTAAAAAATAGACAAAGAAAAAGAAACAATGTAAACACGTTAGAGTCCTCACACAAAAAGCAAAGAATGTGTTAATAATGATGAATAACCTGGTACCTGTAGCCAGGGAGATGATAGTGAAGAGATGATAGTGCAGCACTCGACCCAAGCAGGAAATGAGTAAGTAACAAATGTAATGTTTGCAATGTAGTGCAAGAGCTCAAGCAATAAAATAGAAGAACTTGAACTACTGTTGCAGGATATAAATCTGGATATTACTGAGCATCAGAAACGTGCACATAAAAAATGGACTGGATATCATAAATAGATTACAGGTATTGGAAAATACAAGTTGTTCAGAAAAGCTAGAGATGGTATTGATATAAAAGTGTGTGTTAATAACATGCAGGTGGAATATGAGAACTTCATTGTGCAGGTAAGCAGTCACCTGAATTGATACAGGTTTGCTGAAACCTCTATACAATGCAACCTTAAAAAAAAAAAAAAAATGCTGCAGAATTATACAGCCCCAGAATTTAGCTACTACAGAAATGGTACTAGGAGTGAGCAGAGAGCCTACAGGGAAATAAATGGAAGAGAGATTGCCAAAACTTTCAACAATTTCATCAGGTTTGTGGATCACTTAATTCTAAGATTACACTTTATAATTGATATAGGCTGAATTTTTACAAACTATCAAACTGATATAACGCAGAAGCCCTAAATGTCAATTTAGTGACATTCTTAGGTTCATGTGTAATTTTAAGGATTATGTGTAATTTTAGTCCTGTATGTACTCAATTATCACTATATGCCTTAGGGGTTTGAGGTTACGGTAACATAATTTAAACTGTAAGTGGTAAAATTGCCAGAAATATAAATACAAATGTTAAAACATCTGAATGTCTTGAGAATACTTATTTGAAATTCAATACATCAATATCTGGAACAGTTTCCCCTATGGTATGCAATTCTAAGCCTCAGCTTGGATGTTACTTTTAATGCAGATTCAAGGTTTTGACAGAGGTGAATGTCACCACTCACGTCAACTAGCCATAGTTTGTGCATATAGTTATTTTTACAGAAAAAGTGATTTTCATGGTCACTACTGAAAGAGTTATAGGGTTAATGCCAATTTCTGATTGAATAGGTGAAAAGCCAGCTGTAACATAATGTCTTAGTTTACATGAACAGTTTGAATTTCATCAATAAAATGAAAATAATCTAGTATGCACATGACCTAAATCTTTGCAAATGTAGCATGCTTCAGGACTAATACTATACAGGCCAAATACTGTAAGTCAAAGAACCTTACCTTAGAAATGTTGAAATATTACATTTTATTTATTAATATGCTTTTAATCAGGAGATGTTAACTGTGAGTATAACAGTATTTTCATCCATGATAAATACATGCACAAATTTATCAGAGAAAATTAAAGCAAATTGTTTTTTAATCTGACAGACTTAGATTTTTTAACTAAGAACAACTCTTTTTTTTATTAATAAAATGAACATAAAGTGAATTCATAAAATGAAAGCATTTTTATTTAATTTTTTAGGGTAGTGCATAATTTGTCTTTTGTCTGTGCTGCTTGGCTGAAGAAGAGAAGTTTGGATTAATTTCCTCAATTTTCATTAATTTTCTTCAATAGAAATCATAATGAAAGAGAAGGTTGAAAATTAATGCAAGAACTTTGAAACTAGAAGTATATAAATTGTTCCCATTTCCCATTAACAACAAGAGGTTGTTTCTGTATCTCAACATATATAAAAATAAGCAGTATTATTGCTTTGTAAGATAGATTTTAGAAGTATAATTTGAGAAAATAAATAACAGAAACACTTCCTCATGCCAGTATATGCATTGCTCACTATTCTTAGGAATTCACCAAGCATCTGTGGCTTAAGTTTTAGTTGACCTCAATACATTATGGATGACAATGCTAGATAATTTTTTTTAAAGAACTCCAGAAGAAAATGCCTTGGGATTTATCTGCATGGCTCACAACTCTGTTCACGGGTTGTTGGGGTTTTTCATCTGTTTGGTTTTTAATCTGCCTTTGTTATATATTTATGCATATTTTAAAACCAGAAACTAATACAAATAAGAAATTCAATATACAAGATACTCTCTTTGTTCCTTTCTACAGTTCTCAGATAATGTGTAGAGTCTGTTCCATTTTCTATCAGCTACTCAGTCCTTTGCTATCATGAAAAATTAATGCTGGTGGAATGATAAGGAGCTCACTTTGTCTTTCTTGTTGCCATAATCCTTTTAAGAATATTGGGATAGATGAAATCTCTTAGAACTTCATTGATAAAAGCTGGGTTTTGCTCAACACAGGGTAGTTCAATCAATTATTTATAACCTTTGCTTATATACTTCCACCTGGCTCATGCCACTACAAAAATTTATCTGGATTATTAAACAGAAAGAAGTCTTGAAGGAAATAATGAACTCTTGCTTTGTTTTTAAGTTTTGCTAAACTATAATTGCATTTATATTTTGCAGACTGTGTTTATTTGTAGTGAGGTTGGGGTTTGGTTTGTTTGTTTGTTTGTTTTCATTTATAGCTAACATACTGTAAATCAGCATTACCCTTACAGCATGCACATACTAACTCTTGCATAATTTTTACCTGTGCTTCTTATGAACCTTATAGATTTATCTCTACAGCTCCCAGGGGTTAATATTTTATTTTATTTCCACCATAATGCCTTACACAGTGAATAAAGTAATTACAAAAAGGACAACAATGTCAGAAAGGTTTTTAAAGGAGTAAAAGCTCCCTAACTCCAGAATGATCTTCAAAGCTGTCAAAAAGATGAAGGAATAACATTCTCAAAGTCCAGAACGCCATGTGAACACTGAAAAAACAGTATGGAAATTGCATATCTCAAGAGGTTTCTGAAAATATTTTCTGTCTTATCATTATTTCCTTTTGCTGACACATATAATAAGGACATAAGTTCTTTTTGGAGTGGTTCTAATTTCAAAAGGTTCATGGCAGGAGTAATGATGCTATAAATATCACAGGCTCACAGGATCACAGGAAAATTCAAATTGGAAGAAGCCCCAGGAAGTCATCTAAATCCAGTGTCCTGCTCAAAACAGGGTGAGCTCTGAGGTCAGACTAGCTTGCTTAGAGCTTGATATAGTTGGATCAAGGTCTTGAAAAGCCCCAAGGAGAGAGACTGCATAACCTCTAGACACCCTGTTCCACTGCCTGATTATCCTCTCAGAGGAAAAGTTTTCTTGTATATAATCAGCTCCTCCTTGCTTTGATTTATGGCAACTGTCTCTCATCCACCTGCCTTGCACCACTTGAAGAAGCCAGGCTCTATCCCCTTGATGACCTGCCTGCAGGTGCTGGGGGGCGGGGTTGTAGCCTGCTGTTAGGTCCCTTGAAGCCATCACTTGGTGAAGCTGAACAAGCCCAGATCCCTCAGCCTCTCCTCACAGGGCAAGTACTCTAGTCCCTTGCCAGTTTGGAGGCCCTCCACTGAATTCACCCCAGTCTATTGATGTCTTTCTTGAACAGAGGGGCCCAAAACCAGACACAGTGCTGTAGAGATGGTAAAATGAGTGCCAGGTAAAGGGACGCAGCCATTCCCCTTGACCTCCTGGCCATGCTTAGTACAGCACTGATTGCTGCACACTTCTGGCTCATGCCCTGCTTACCATCTACCCCAGCACTTTCAGGTTCTTTTCAGCAGATCTGCTCCCCAGCCAGTCAGGCCCCAGCCTGTCATTGGAGGGGAATCTTCCTTCCCAGGTGCCAACTTGGCATTTATCCTGACTGAATTTCATAAGGTTCCTGGCAGACCATTCCTCCAGCCTGTCCTGGATAGCAGTCACTACCTCAATCTTATTGACTGGTTACCCAATTTGAAGTCATCTGCAAACTTGATAATCAAGCACTCCATCACCTCGTCCAGGTCATTAAGAAATATGTTAAACAGGGAAGGTCCCAGGATAGACCCCTAAAGTACTTCACTTGCTACTGCTCCCAAGATAGAGTATGACCTTTTAATCACTACCTTTTGAGCTCAATCTTTCAACCAGTTCTGTGTCCCATCTGTTCATCCTCTGATCTAGACCACAAAAACCTAACTTAGATAAAAGAGGAGCTGAGGTGACTGTTAAGACTGTTATGTGAACAGGGTGAGAAGAAGATGTTTTAAATCAGTGACTACACTTCAGATGATGTTCTCTCAAATGATTTGTTTGATTAGAGAAGAATGAAGAATATGAAACTGGTATATTGATGTCATCCAATTAAAAAGTATGTACTGTTAACAGTACTCTAAAATCATATTCCCCTTAAAAATGTTCCACTGACTTCCATAGCAGTAAAGGTAAGGTACATCTATAAATTCAAAGTTCTAGTTTTGGTAAGATGAATCTTTACACAAGCTCTTAAAATGGGAGTACTTCTGAGATGAGATTGTTCATATCTCCAAGAGCCTTCAAGATATTGAACTCTCTGGCCTCCATCCAACAAAGCACTTAATCACATAATTTTCTATTCATTTCAGTCTTATGATTTGGATGCTTGAATTTAAGCTTTAGTGCTTGTTTGGACTTGGGTCAAACTGCTCAGCAGCATGCAAAAATGATCCTGGATTAAGCTTACTAAAGAGAAAAACATAGTATGATCTTTGGACATAAATTTTAAAGTTAAACAAAAGGGGTTTTCTGCACAGGAGACATGAAACGGGCAGATCAGTAAAGAAAATGCATTATGATAGGTTCCAAGAACAACATTACATATAAATACACAATTAACCTCTTGTTACTTGTAAAGATTTTTATAAAAGAAAAAATACTATTCCATAGGCTTGAATTCCTCCAGTTTCATTGATATTACTACATTAGCTCTTCCTTTCCCTGAGAAGGTTTTTTATCTCACTATAAAAGACACAAGAATATACGCTAATGAAAATTCTGTTGAAATTGTGCACCATTAAGTACAATTTTATACAATTTAAAATTGAAGACTTTGAAGAATTCAAGTATATGATTTCTATTTGTCTGACGTATATATATATATGTGTGTTTACTTAATATAACATTGAAGCAGAGCAATAACAACAATTTTCCCCACTAACATGCAATATAGACAAAATGAAAATATATGGTCATAACATAACCTGCACTGAGGCAGAACTGCATGAAGAAAAAAGACCAAAACCACAGCATATGATTCCAGCTATAAGAATTTATCAAATTCACTAATTTCCTTGTATTTGTGAAATACAAGTGCACCACTTGTATTCACTTGTACATGTACTCCTGGCATCAAGATGGAGCCACATTTAAATTCCAATGCCAAGATAAACAAGTAAACACATAATAAATATTAAAAATTTGGCAGCAACAAATGTGTGCTTAGCTTTTCTTTAGGGCTTCCTAATGATGGTGTCATTAGGAAAACCTACTTAGGCCTGCAGATAAGGAGAAGTTGTATGTGAGAAGCCTTCCTTAAGGGCTGAGTAAAGTAGGCACAAGACCCCTGTCTGATGATTAGTTGAGCCCTAAAACACAGCTGTCAATAAGAAAGGATGCTAGTAAAAATGGAGTTCTTTAGCATGACCCAATACGCTCAGCATCCCAACTTTATATGCTATAACTAAAGAAGGAAAAAGGTGATCAGGCTTCTATGCCAGAAATACATAGAAAAGATCCGATCTATTCTGTGTATTGATGATTAGTGCAAAGATAGTGAAGACAGTAAGACCAAGTAAGCTCCAACTTGATGTACCATTCCATCAAGTGATGCTAAGTTCTGCAGAGAGGTCAGAGCTCAGATACATGGTCTTTCCAGCTATTGCTGCATTTTACCAAGTGGACGCATCAGCTCATTCAGACTTTACTTCAGAGGTCTTTCACTGCCTGATTGCTTGTCATAGCACTGAAAGGTGCTTCCCACAGACAATTTTTGCAAATAAGTTACATTTACTAGGAAATGCGAGGTGTGCACTTCCTAAAAAGTAGTTATTGGGAAGGACAATAAGATAAAAATAGAATAATGCAGAAAGTAGTAATTTTTTTATTAGAAGAAATAAAATGCAATGCATGGATTAAATGAACAAGATGTTAATATTTAAGTTGTAGTTGTGTTCTGTCACTAGATGTTCCTCATTAGGATTGGTGAGCAACTTCGAAATGATATATGTATGTATAGATAAGTATATATGTCTCTCTATATATAGCTGTGTGTATATATATTTTTGTATGTGTGTGTATACATATATATATATTTATAAAAATGCTGCTTCAGTATAAATTACAGGTTTTGGAGTAATTTACTACATTTGTAATATTTTAAATAAAACAAAAACCCCAAAACATTAAACATATCCAATTTCTCTATTGTTTTGAAATAAAAGTTTAGCCAACATTAATAGGTAATTCACAGAAGAAAAGTTAATAATGTAAAAGGGAGTTTTCAACATAAGACACTATATAAGTGCTGTGAGTAAAATACTAAGGGAAAATCCATGTTTATGTTGTCTTCAAGGAAGGTGTATTACAGAAGAATAAGTCTGAATTCTCTAAATAACTTAAGCAGAACTGTGAAGACAAAAGAAGAAAAAGAATGCACTACACCATAAAATCTCATTAAATCCTAATAATTTTATTTGTTCCTTAAATCAGAAATTATCAAATGCTAGCAAGAAATGAAAAAGTCAAGTTTCTTTCCTCATCTATAAGTTCGAAAGGAACATCAGCCTCTGGATAATTGCTTTGATTTTGTTTTTCCAGATGATGTGCTTAACTATCTTAAGTCAAAGAAAGTTAAGGAGGTGTTCAGCAGCCAGGGTCCAGCAGCCACCAGAGTATTAAAGACCCAGAAATTGTTCATAAAGTTTGAAAAGCTTTTTCCCACCGTTTGTGATTTGTTTCATTTCTCCTAGTCCTAAACAATTTAGATGTTTCAAATTAGTGTTTTCAAGTGGAAATAAGTATTTCCTAGACTGATCAGACTAACATTCTTTACTATATTTAAATTCCAGACCTGATTCTCCAAATGTCTATATTACGATTACTTGCATTCATCTTACTGATGCATTTGACTTCAAAGGCACTAAACATGAAAGTAAAATTAATGAAGTACAACAATATTTGCAGAATTTGGCCCTTAGAGAACATTCTATTCAGGCTAGAAGTGCATAGAACACTAAAGAGACAATAATGTAAATAATAGTATTCCCTTATTTGACATATTTTGAAAAATAAAAATGTGAGTTCTTTCAGTCTAGAGGATATTCTGAGGTATACTGCATCTGTTGAAACTCTTTTGGTTTTGCACATAATATTCAAACTGTCAAAAGGCAACAATCCATCCTTCTCACAGGATCATTTAATCGTATGTATGAAGTGGTGGTGTTTCAACAGAAGAGATTAACAGCTCACTTATTTCCAATACAACACCTTGATGGATAGAAGCCAGCTAGACAATAAGAAATGTAATTGATTTTTTAGATGTAGAAAATTCAACCAGATTTTTTCCATATTTGAGCAAACACCTCTTGGTTTAGGGAAAGATTAAATATCTTCTTCCTCTCCCATCTCCCTGTATGATGAACTTGGCCCTTTGCTTTACTAGCTCTTATACAAGTTTTCATGTTGCTACCATGAATGTTTTTTTAATTTCTATTTAACCAAAAGGTTGATCCAAATGACTATTACTGGGTTTTTTTCTGTTTCAGTTTGCCACTGAAAAATAGGTATTATTTACATCTCAGTTGGATGGAAAAATTAAGTGGATCATATTTCTTACATTTTTACAGGTTTTTAATATCATCTACTTTTTCCACTTAATGCTTTACTTTTTTTTTTTCTTTTTAAATATGTTATTGTCCTCCTAAGTATATTTTTTCTTGATTCATGTCTTACTTGGCAGTTTCTAACTAAGCAGCAGGAGCTGGCCATCAGGGGGCACTAAGAGAGCATACAGCTCCTCAGCTTCCTCTGCCCAGGACAGAACGTCACCTGTGTGGCCATCCTACTTTCAGATCCTCTTAAATGTCTTATGCTTGAACCTACAAATCTATCTTGTAAGCACTGAGGGTGTGCACAGATCCCTAAAGGTAGGTTTTCAGAGACACAGTCAATGCCTACTTCAGCAACTTGGATTTACAGTAAATTTAAGCCTAAGGGCATCCAGTGCAGCATAAGCCAATAACACACTAGAACAATAACACTAATAAAATTTCTGCTCTTTTCTAGATTAGCAATATGTATTAGGAAACAGGTTCTAGAATAGACCCCTTATTTCTTATTTGTACTTTTCCGAATATTCTTTTTGCTTTTCATGTCTTTCATACCCTAACCAAATATCATCAAATGCATTAATTTGAACTTTAATACACTCAGGTAACACTGGTGAAATTTTTTGAGATCTAGAATAATGTAAAATAAAGCAGAGTTATCCCATAAGATGTTCTGTTTACTGGAACAGGCGTCTGATATTATGTTTTCACCCAGAAACATTTATCTGAAATATGGATGCAGTTTTAGCTCTGAGCATTGTAAACCTTTATTTTACATTTGATAGAAAAGATCCCTTAAAATACAGGGCATTTAAAGCAATGAAAGACTTTTAATGAGAGTGGAACTTTCACGTGTATACAATACTTTACAAGAGCGTTGATTTTATTCATATGTCTTTTTTGTTAGTTTCATGCCTGGCATTTTTGTTAGCATTTTACATGTAATGAGTACTGTCTTTTCTCCTGTTGCAAAATGACAGAGAATATTATATCAAATGTCTCTTTGAAAGAAAGGAAAAAATACACCAACAACTTCTGAGCTTAACTGTTAAATAAAAACTCTAAGAAGAAAAAGTTCTCAGACTTCTGAAACAATTGTATAAAAGCTTGTATTGCTTCACCAAAATGAATATTGATTACTTGTGATCATGTTTTCTGAGTATCTGTAAAAAGCCAGTTTAATTTGGTTCTCTGATATAGCGCATATCATGTTAACAATTGGTAGAAAACTGGAAGTTTATAACAAGCAGACCTAAGAAAACAAATCAAAGAAAAGCCTTAGTTTTTACAAACAATCCTGGAGGCTTTGTTTTGAGGTAGCAGTATGCTTTTCTGAGATTGCTGTAAACTGGCTGATCATCCACAGGGAAACTCAGTCTGTTATGGGACTGTCATAAAAAATATAATATATTTTTCTTGTGATTTTCCCTTTTAAAACTATGATAAGGAACACAGTGATCGAATCTGTTCATTTATCTGAAGATATGCACAACTTGATAGTTCATTATTTTCACTCACCTTTATTCCTGACTATTGTCTTGGGTTTAGATGAGAACACTGGAGTTCAAATTGTTGTTGATATAAAAGTCCCTAATAAGAAAAATTGAATCCATACATATTTTTAATAAATAACTTTGCTTGCTTGTTGCTTTTTCTCTTCATTTTTTCTTGGACTGTATTATTAAGATTATTAAAAAGTGCATTAACAGGAAGTACTCACTGTATTGAAAAAGAAATCGTGGTTGATACTTCTTTTTTAACATTCAGGCAAACGAAAAGAAAGTATTTACTTCCTGCTCAAATTCACAGTACTGCATATGTATGAAGATGCTATACTGTCTCAAAGGACATTCATTTGTAAATGAATGAAAAAAGTAAAGAGGAAATATGTAAAAAGAATAAAGCACATGGCTGATCTTCAGAGGTACTTCCTACCTTAAACTTCAGCTATGAACAAGATTCTTGTGGTAATTACCTGTGTGAAACAAAGACAATATATATCTCCTTCATGTGTAAAATCATAAAATCTTATACAGATTTTACATTTTTTCAGATTAAAATATAGTTTTTGAGTTTGTACAAAATGTTTTGGAAAACTGCAGGCAACCTTTTAGGTTCCTGGAAAAAATGTTGTCTTCCATCTCAGAATTCCTCTTTCTGTAGCGATTGAGCATAAAGAACACGGAGATAAAATTTGGTGCTCTGCTTGTGAGTTTAATAAAGCCATATTATACAAAACAGTTTTTCACCATGTATGCATGTGGATGCACTTGATTGGGATGAATCATCCTTTGAAGGCATCCATCTCTTTTTATTAGCTATGACACCTAAATTTAGTAATCTAAAAATTAAGGAGATAATTAAGCCTGTTTATGCTGGTTTCCTCTATTGTCTCTGTTGAGATTATTCATGTCACCTATTGCAGATACATTCCTGAGTAGACATGATTGTCTTTTCTTATTATGCAGTTCTGTGCATGGATCCTAGAGAAAAATAGATTACCAACTTAAGTAAGGTACATCAGACAGCATACATGTTATCTAACATTCACTCTTATATACCTGGTGTAATCTAGCTGTCTATATTTTCTCCATAGCTAACAGGCAAAACTAGTTACACTTCTTGGTAAATTCATCCAGTCTGTCATAGGTAGCTATTTTGTGCTTGGATATGTTACCTTTAACCTGTTTCTTGTTGCCAACAGACATAACCAAGCAATTAGCTTTAGGTATATAACTAGAGTTATGTGAGATGATTAATACTCCAGTTAAACTTTAGACAAGTGAGACAAATCCAAATGAAAGATGAAACAGTCTTAGCGCACAGTAACTGTAACACAGGACTAACTAAAAACAAACAAACTAACCAACCAACCAAGTTCTTTTCTTTTTTACCAGTTTTTCAAAATGTACAGATAAAACCCATTTCTATGTGCGATTGAATTTAGAACTTTACATCATAGCAGACAGCATTGTTGATAATCCTTCTGCATTTCAATATTTTAAATTGGTATATTCAAATAGCATAATTGGATATTTATGTATTATTGCACCAATTAAAATATTACTAAAAAAAAAAGTATTACTATTTCTTACCTTTAAAACCAGGAAAAAAAAAAAAGACACTATTTACTTATTATAATGCAAAAATTCCACTATTTTAGTTTTGGATATTATTATGCCTGACTCTGAATAAATTGATGTACTTTAATACACTACTAGGCTCTAAGCCTAATCTGCAAACATCTGGAAACAAACTGTAACACATCATTAAATAAACAGATTAGTTGAAGTCTGTTATAACGTAGGAGCTGCCTTAGCAAGTTAGTTAATTGCTTCATTTACTCCAGCATCTTGTTCCTAGGTATGGCTAGTAAGTGGGTTTTTAGCAAAAACAAAGCTCTTTATATGTGAAGAAAATATTTTCTTTACTGCTATAGGAGGTAAACATAGAGATTGATTTAGGCTCATCCCTACTGCTATGCAGTAGCAATTAATAGTCTAGTGGCAGGCTAGCCAGTGCTAGAAGCAGATAATGAAAAGTATTCTGGAAACACAGTCATATCATAAAATGAGTGAAGATAAAACCTGATAAAAACCATATTTTATTCACAATTAACACATGTTTTTGTAGTTCAGACAATTAAATCCTATCTTAGTAAGGATAGATCCAGTTTATACAAAAAACCCCACCTTTTTTTCATGTGAAATGCACTTTTTCTTTCTAAATCTATTACTTCGAGTGAGTGTATATCTATTCTTCAGTATCCTCTTTTCTTGTGCTCTCTTTTGGATATGTTTTTATCCCCCTTTTTGGATCATGATTTTCACTGTAAGGAATACTTATTCATGTGATTTATAAGAGGTAATCTGAGCTGTTACCTCTTATTAGAAGACAAAATCTGTATGCATTATGTCACTCATAGTTAGGCAGCTGAAGTTTAGACATACATAATCATTTATCTCATCATACAGTTTGTCTAAGGACAAGTTTTTAAACAGTGTTTAAAAGAGTTAGAAATAAAACCTCCAGTGGAAGTAAAAAAAAACTCAAACAAAAAAATAGATCCAGACTCAGAAGTCTTTCAACAGAATAAGGGATAATCTTATAGTCCAATTTAGACTTCTTCAGCTGTACAGATTAAATAAATTGAGGGAACATGGATTAGGACCCTAACTTTCTCACACAGCCACTCAGCTACAGCATCTGGGTAGAAAGATGTTGGGAAAGTTTGGTAGGAAGGATATTTCAGAACCTCTACATATAGACATAATGTAAATACCTTTCCAAATGCCAACAGTTCTCTGTATGAAACGTGCAAAACAGAGGGCCCTGGATTGCATTAGATTTTCTGTTGTCCTTTGGTTATAAAACTGAGTAAAAAAGTAAAAGTAATCAATTTTCATTTTTCCTTCATAAGTTACTCAACTCCTCACAATATTTTTTTCCTATTACTTTGTCTCTGTAACCTTTCATAGTATGTAAATCTCAGGTTATCATTAATCGTTCCTGCTGCCTTTGCATAAATCTCATTAATCTTTGGTACATCTTTACTGAGATGAAGCAACTGAACTCAAAATGAGGTCATATGAGTATTTTATAAAACATTATATTATATATATGTTTGTATTTCTATTTATCTGATTTATTTTATATTACTTCAAGAGACTTCTTTGGAATAGTTTGCTGTTTCTTCTGAATTCGCTGAATAAAGAAATAAAAAGCTCTCCTTTAAATAACCTTTACTGACAGCTGACAAAGTATTTATTGATATATGATGCACTTCAACATCTGTAAGCCCATACTATAAATAATACATGATACTGAATAGTAATTTTTGTGATGTGATATAATCTAACACAACACTACGTGAGGTATTTTACAACCACACAAAGCACTGTGATTTTGAGTGAAGCATTTTCTTTTTCTGAAAGAGTTTAGCAGTTAAGAAATGATACAATCAAAAGTAGAAAACAGAACCAAAATGTCAGTTTATATTCTGTCCAAACATTAAAGACATGCCTGCAGATCTTTTTCTGTTAATATGAAAATTAAAATAATTTGAATAACTTAATTTTTTCATGACATGGAAGCAACATCTTAGATCAATTATTACAATAATTAATACATTACATCACAGTAGAAGTTTCTTCTACATTGACCTCTCTGTCACAGAAAGTATTTAGATCACTCTGAGAGTGAACCACCTGTTCAGTTTATGTCCAACTGATTTATTTTTAACAATTATAGTATTTTCCATTAAGTAGGAGGGCAATAGACATCTAAGATCTATGGTTCTTTTTATTCCTGTGATACTTGAAAAAATAAACATGCAAACACAATTTCTCCTTTTTGATCTTTACCCTTGTGTAAGACACTCTGCCTTGAGTGCTTTTGTTTTCTTCATGAATGTTATATTTTTTCTGTCATTTAATGAATTTATTTATTTTTCTCTTTTTTTTTTTTTTTGGCAGTTGCTTTGCTTTCTTCCTCTTAGTTCTTGTTAAGTTCTGAGACGTAAAAACAGATTTGAATTTCCCTAAATAATTGTCAATTATGTTTCTCAAATACAGTGTGTTTTCCCCTTTAAATTATTTTAAATTATTTAATTCTCAGCTATCTCAAAAATTACATATGTGAAATTAGCTTCTTAAAATGTCAAGACTGTGTGCCTGTGCAGAAGCATAGAAGCATATTGATTTTGTTCTGTATGTTTGTCTATTTTTATTAACATTTCACCTCTTCCCATATTTTACTTTGCTCACAAACTAAAAAGGATTGTCTGTGAAGATAATTTTGACATTTTTTGCTCTTCATTGGAGTCTGAGTTTTGTGCTTGTGATGGTAATGAAGACAGAAAAAAAGATTGTAGAACTAACTAAAGGATGGTAGAGCTAATATTACAAAGTGTATTCTAATAGAGTCCCCTTTGCAGATTGTGTTATCTGTAGGTAGAAAAAAACCAGTTTATAAAGTGTAGAAATGATTGTGTTAGTAAGGAATATGATTTGCACATATAAATAAAACCAGCAATTTAATTTTGGGCATACTTTTAATGCACTATGATAAAATAATTGCAAAATTTTTTCAGAATACTTCTTGAGGTTTATAATCATGGCTCATTTGATGAAATCTTTTCTGGAATGTAGCTGATATTATGAAATTGTTTATGAATTAAAATTTGCCAGAATAAACTAATCTTGTTTTGGTCAATCAATGGTTATGGTAGTTACAGATAAAGCTATCATTCTCTGCACTGTTGAAATTATCTGAAGACAATGGAGAACATTTCTGTTCTTGCTTTTTACCATGCACACAAACTCCATAATATTCGGTGAGGCTGAGTATTTCTGTGGGAGCAAAATAAGCAGGAACTAGGGTTGATCACTGAGATGAACAAGCATGAAGCAATTTCCCCCCTGGATTGAATTAACTCAAGAATTTGCATAACACTTGGTTTTGACTGTGTGACCTCATCAGAGGAATGAAAAGGGAAGAAAACCTGATGATCCAGTTGTAAAATATCACCATAAATAGGTTGATAAGACAAATTCTTTTATTTCTGTCTTGAACTGGGATGGATTTTTCTTTTTTTTTTAAATGGAAACTATATAAATTTCATAAAGGAAGAGGAAAATAGTTATCTCACCTGCCCCCCAAACTCCAGCAAACAAACAAGCAATCAAGACATTAGATTTAAATAATGAAAATTAATAACAGCTGTGTTCACATAAACACATCAGTCTCTTCATCAATAATTGAGACAATATTTGAGAACTAAAAGTGTAACAAAATAATTATCCTACTTTTTTTCACCATTTATATCTGGGCAGGGTAAACTTGCTTTCTTTAAGCTGTCTCATAAACAGTACCAGGAAGATTTCCACCAGAACCATGAAGGAATGTGGAGAGGTAGACAATGAATTTTTCCAACCTACTCTGGACCTTCAGATCTACTTAGCACCTCAGTTGACTACTTTCTTTCCCACACAGTTTACAGCTTTAATTTGACAAGTTTAAATAGTCGTTCTTTTTCTTACGGAGTGTGAGAGACTGAGAGGGTTGTTGTCTTAAACGTTGTGGCAGGGCAAGCCCTGCATAGCAATGTTGAACTGCAGGTGAGAAGCCAGTCAGCAACAGGACGCGGATGGCATGCCGGAGGATGGGCAATTCTGTGTTCTGATATGCTGAGCAGGGCAGCTCACCATATATGGCCAAAGGTCAGCCAACATTAGTTTGAGGAAAGGGCTCATGGTCACCCGAGTGACCCTTCGTGACCACCCCTCGCTAATGGTGCCTGCACACAAGATAAAGAATTACATAAGTCGTCGAGGTACATGAGTAGCACTATCAAGGGGCATGACTGGCGTGAACTGAGAGGTGGGAACTAGGCTATAAAAAGCACACACCCAAGGAGCCAGGTGCGTGCCCATCACTGGAGGACTGCCACATTTGTCATCATCACAAGGGATCCAAAGGTGGTGATCTCTCTCCTCCCTATGCCCCTTTCCTCTCTTTCCTTTTATTCTTATAAATGTTTCAATAAGAGGCCACAATGCCAACCATTATGCCTTCCAAGTTCAGATTGCTTCTACTGTAAATAAAAAGTTTAATTGATTGTTTGGTGTCACTTCACCTTAATTTAGCCCCAGGTGATCACGAACTTGCCATGACTCCCTGGGTTACCCAGTCTGGGTCATAACACAGAGAAATACTTTTTGTGTCTCCTTAATGCTCCAGGGCAGGTACCCTACAGCCTACAGGCTCTAGGTACCCCTTTTCAATAAAGATACGTGACTCAAATATTCTTGGTCAAATTGTATCAGTTGATACTCATGAAGGGACATTGTCTTATGAGCTTGCATAACAGGTTTCATTTGATACCATCTTGCAGTCTGATCACCAGCAAAAAATTAACTGTAAAAGTAAGGATCTGGCTTGCTCTAAGGATGCACATTGGCTGATTAAAGTTTTTTTTCATATTTAGGCTCTTTCAGTCCAACATACTGTCTTTAGGGTGATAGTTCTGGTTTGTTTTTGAACAGCTTGCTTCCATAACGCTTCCTCTGCTATGCTAGGATGTATGATATCCTACCTTTCTTTCCCAAACCAGGGAGGCCAAGCTCATGACTGTCATAATTTGTTGTTCTGTGTTTCCAAAGGAAGAAAGTCAGCCTTTATTCCTGAGTTCCCATTAATCATCATCTTCATTTCTCCTTTACATATTCTAACAGCTTTCTTTTCAGGTCCATTTGAAATGGATGATAATCTGAATTTTGAATATGTTTCATCTCATTTTTGTTCAACATGTCTTTAAACTCATAAATTGTGCTCATAAAATACCATCCATTGTCTGTGACAAGCACAACCAACATTATGTTCGTAGCAAATCTCTGCTGCAGCTTTCCAGTTGTGTCAAGGAGGCCATCCACATCATCTTATCCATTTCTGCCCATTACGAGTCCACTTGTGCAGGCTTTTACATATAGAGAAGTATGAGTGTCCAGCTATTCCCAAAGGCACTAATTCAATTTCCATTACTTGTCAATACATTTCTTGGATAACTTAGTCTGTTTTGGAAAACTCTACAAAATCAGGGTGCTCAGGTTCCAACAATCAATTTGAGAGCATCTGTGCTGTAAATCCAGTCTTATGCAGGGCTGTATAAAGACATCTGGCTGATGTCAAAGAGCAAGGCTGTTACTGTTCAACTGCCATGGCCTCAAACCTTGGCATCAAACCATAATTCGTTTTTTCTCTTATTAATATTAATAGGTTTGTATTTATTTCACATTGAGCGTTAGATTTCCTTTTGCAGAGTGGGAATTCCTTTCCCTAGCAGCAAGTTATTTTAGAGCTGCTGTTAGTATCAGTGAAAAGCTGGACATGTAGGCAATGATGGCATTCCTCACATTGTGCAACAGCTCATATCTTGTGTCATAAAATGTAGCTAATATGTTAGTATCATACATGAGACACAATTACATACACATATACAAAGTTCTGCAGCTGGGAGGTGAGCAGCATTAACAGGAGAGTGGAAGGAAATAAGAAGGAAGGACTACTTTGACTTTCATAGTTTAACATAACTAATGATGATTTTAACTCCTATAACACATGTCAAACATAGACTATGGCAATGAACTAAGGTTGCATGTAGGTGACTAGCAAGAGTTACTTCCATAAGAATATCTATGGCTAAAGGAAATACTTGTTTCAATTTTTTTTTATGTTTTCATTTATTATACTTCTTTAAAACTTGTGAAATGTATTTCCCAATCATACAAATCTCACTATACCTGTGCATCTTGACTAATTTTATAGCTCATGTTTCCAAGAAGTTCATACTTAATAATTTAACATATTTATGTCTTATTTACAGCATTCCTAAATGCTTACATCACCCTCTTCTCCAAGCCAATCCAACCTGGCTCAAAGAACACTTGCATGTGCTTGTGCTTTTTGCTCTGATGTATACGGTTCTTTATCTTCAGCTAGTCTATGCTTTTGACTTTTTAAGTTCTAGGAATTCCTAAACATGAAAGGCATAATATGGCTTCATGTCCAATCAAAAACCATGTTTTGAAACCAGAATTTTGTGGGTTTTTTTCCTGAAAATAAAAAAACCCTCAGAGATGGAGAATTTTTGTATTCATGCACACTAGAAAACATGGTAAGTATGGAAAAGGCAGGCAAAGTCTGACTCATTATGTCACGAACAAATATTGTGCCAGTTCGCTAGATGAAGAGGAAATATAAATAACAACAACAAAAAATTGAATTGAAAATTATACATTGTTTTATTTATTTGAATTTTCAGGTTATGGTCTAAATTGTGAAGGGAAAATAAACAGAAAAAAAAGTAAAAATATTTTACATAGCACCATCATTTATCCACTGATTGAAGACTTCACACTGCAAGACAGTCTGGTTTTATATATTGGAAGGGAAAATTGGGAAACATATATAAACAAATATTCCAAATACTTTGAATTGGCAAATTAATCCCTGAGAATGGTAACATTAGAATAGCTCCCTCATACCCACAATTCCGAAGCACTTGGAAGGAGAGGGGATTTCTGCTAAGTCTGTGATGTGCAATCTAAAGAACCACAAGAATTGCAATATGTTTCTAGTGTCTTTTTAAGAAATTCCTAAGACTAAAAAAGAAATATCAGAAAGCTCCCTCCAAAACTAGGAACTGGATTGCAGGTCTAAGGTAAAGACTGAAGGAGTACTGCCATTCCCCAAACTGACAGTATCCACTCCAGTCATAACAATGATGAACTATAAAGGCCAACTTTGTGTCTCAGATGAGTAGTAGTCATGTTGAGAGGTTGTACCTTTTGAAACTAGAATTCTAGCTCCTGACTGCTTTGACTTTGACAACATACATGTCTAAGCTTACGTTCTTCTTTTTACATTCTTTTTTATGTTCTTCTTTATACAAGGGCATTTAGTGATAGGACAAGGGGTAATGGCTTTAAACTGAAAGAGTGTAGATTTAGATTAGAGGTAAGGAAGAAGTTCTTCACTGTGAGGGTAGTGAGGCACTGGAACAGGTTGCCCAAAGAAGTTGTGGATGCCCCATCCCTGGAAGTGTTCAAGGCCAGGTTGGATGGGGCTTTGAGCAACTTAATCTAGTGGAAAGTGTCCCTGCCCATGGTTGGAACTAGATGATCTTTAAGATCCCTTCCAACCCAAACCATTCTATGATTCCATGATTTTTAATATCTGCTTAAATTAGAAATAAACTATCAGGGTGTTGTTATTTTGTTTGTTTGCTTGTTTGTTTCTTTGTTTGTTTTTCTATGTCTCCTTTGCAGCAGCTGAAAACCAGAAAGGACTATGGAGGTAAAACTACCCCCAAAAAAGCAGTAAAAGCATTTAATGGAATATAGTGAAGGTGAGAGATCAAGCTGCTGCTGCTATTCAGCCAGCATAAAAAATAGAAGGAACCTTTACTAGCTGGGTATAAGGTACTCTTGGAGCATTTTCTAAATCTTCCAAGTCTTTGGATGATGCTACAAGTGCATTAGAGGAACATTTATATAAAGACCTTATCTGCTCTCTCATGTCCTGCATCAGCTGTGAATTACACATGTTGAGACTGAAAGTGAGGGTTTAATGTTAAAGTGTAGGATCAGTTCATCAACTGGAATTAGGTCTGTTAGAACAGTGGTCCATGCTGGTACAGTGTAAACAAGCTAGTACAAAAGGAAGTAAGCCCTAATACTTTATTGCTATGCCTTCTTTAAATACTTAGATGGATACAGTATCTTTGTTTTAGAAAGACACAGCTACCTTTCCTATCAAAATTTCCTTAATTTTATTACATCAGGATGGACTATATATGTCCATGCTATTTATCTCCCTAGTAAGAACTGACAAATCTGAGAGAATTCAGTACATGAAAGTGAAAATATCAATACCTCATCTCACTTATTTTTATTCTTGTCTGTTTTTCCTTTTGCAACCAATAATTTTCTTTTGCCTTTTATAATTTTGATAAACAACAAGGTCAAATGTAAAACAAAAATCACACTTCTCTGTCATCCGTTGTCACCAGATGCTTACATCAGATAGCTGAACATTAACTTGCCTCAGCACATGCCNTGCACATTCCTTTTCTCTCTGGGTGTTGTACAAATGACTCTGACAGCAGCAACCAGAGTGGGGGATGTATGTATTGGAATACATGCGTCCACCACTACAATGAGACTCTTGTAGTAACTAACAACAGAATTACTAAATTAGTACATGTTTGGCCTTAAAATAGGGTGTGGGTTTTTTTGTTGATGTTGTTTTACTTGTTGGGTGGGTTTTTTTAGTTTTTAATTTGATAGTTGTATTGCATATATATGATACTTCATATAGGCAGTCACATTTGAGAAAACTTACTCACACTTTATCTGAAGCATTGCTTTTTAACTCTCATGCCCTGTAGAGATGCCATAAGAGTAGCAGATGAGTATGGCATTCCATATTAATTCCATAACAGTGAACTTTATAGTATACAACAATTTATTGGGAACTCTTGTCTGTGCTGAAGACACTTCCAGCTGGACTTTGACCATGACTTTTTTACTGTGATCTAAAGGGACAAAGTCTTTTACCAAGGATAAAATACTGATTACCTTTAATGTCTCTGTCACAGCAGTGAGCTTCCAATTATCCACCCATAAAACTAAGTATTTAATAGGAAATAATTTAAATTACATACAGATGTTGGAGCTTCTGGAGAAATAACAAAGAATTCATAAGAAGGCTCAAATTACAACAGAAGATGCTTAACAACTTGCTGCATAGAAAGAGAATTCCTCCATCTGGAAGACTGAAGATTTGGGACAGCACTAAGTGACATAAATTCAAAGAGCTCTAAACACTTCCAGACAGCTGCAACTCCTTTCCCTAACTTATCAGTGTTTTGGCTTCAAAATATGAAGTGCGTTCTTTTTAAAATAGACAGATGAAATGAAGAATGTTGTACTTGCCAACACAGCCAGTGCTTCCAGAAACAAGAGCTTTGAACTCCATTCTTACTCCTACTAATACATTTCCAATTCACGACCATTTCATGTTCATGAACAGGTGATGTTACATTTTCTGGGCTTGTTTTCCTAAATTAAAGGCAATAAATGGACTAACCTCCATTGTATCTTGCTATTATTTTTATATTAATTGATCACGATTTCTTATGAAATATTGCACATTTCAAAAAATGGGATTGAAGAACATATATAGCAGGAAACAGTAGAGTTCAGTCTGCCTTATAAATATTAAAATCACAGACAGAAGTTGGGCATTAGGCACTAAGACATCACACGTCCACAGTAAGATGTTATTTTCCTGGTTTTTATATGTAGACATTTCAAAATACTATGGTCATAGCACTTGCTCATTCAGCTTGATGGTCCATTTACTTAAGTGTACAAAGTAAGTATGATTATCACCATTTAAGTAAAAAAAGAGCCAGTTTATGATTTTTAATTTTTTTAAGGTAAAGTAAGATCCTTACCAAACTAATGTGCAGTGTTGCCAAGAAGTTAAAGTTGCAGTTGACAAACTTTTCCATACTTAAATTTCTAAGTAAGGACTGAAGAAAAATCTGTAGGTAGAAGATTTGTATAAAATTCCCATATATTCTTATGCTATTTCCAGTATAAAAAAGATTACCATGCCTAGGAACAGCTGAAATAGTTTTTTTTATGACAGGTGTAGTGCTAGAGGGAAGGCTGGGGGAGAAGGGGGGGGGTTTAAGGGATTTTTTTGTATTTTGACAGGAAGTATTCCACTGGAACATCTAACTAGTCAGAAACAATTCATTTGGACAAAAATGTTAATAGAAAGAGATAGTTCTGCTTCCTTACATTATAATGGGAATATTTGATAAATACGGTTGACTTCCACTTAATTGGGCTATTTTTTAATTCACAGTATAAATGATGTACTTTATTTATAATTTTTATATTACATTCTACCTTTTTTAATACTTCATTTGTATACTTTCATTTTCAGGAAATTAACAATTTAATTTTTTTTCATAATAAATGTATGAAAATTTAGGATTCTCCTCAGGATCAATTCTGATCAATTCTGTCTATTCTGTGTGTAGGTATATGTGCAGATTTCTGAGTGACAACAACTGAAGAGGGGACCATGGGTCATAAGGGTCATTAGGCCTGAGTACCAACAACTGGAGAGACCAGTGTGTGTATATGTTTCCCTAGAAAACTTCCGTTTTCTTCAAATTTCAGTGCTTCTGTGTAGGTGTAAGTCACTACTAAACTTTACTACTGAACTTTGAATCTCAGGAGCTCCTTTGTCAAGGTGTCAGCAACTGTGGAGAGCAAGGATCTGAGGTCAGCTGTTAGAGGGACAGATTGACTGTCTAAGGTCAGCTATGGGGACAATCCATACTACATGTATAAATCTCTATCCCAGTAGCGAATTTCAGTCCTGGTCAGCCAGAGGGAAGGAACAGCACTGAGCCATCCATGCTGTTCATATTTGCAAGAGCTCTGGGCACTTCTGCCCCTGCTAGTCTTTGTGGCCAGCCATGAGTCTGCTTGTTTGTTTATTTTCTGATTGTGTGCATGCTTGTGTGTGCACCTGTTGGGAAGTACAAGTCCAGCCTTGCCTCTATCCGACTAGATTTAGTAGCCTTTAACAACGTTGAAATTCCAATTGGTGTGCATAATGCACATCAGTGCTGACTATGTTTATCATATAGGTGACATATGTCTTTACAGTAACATTTCTGTTATATACATTATTTAAAGGACACTACAAGCTTTTAATGGGCTTGTAACTTTTCAGCTGTCCAGTTTATTACCAGGCAGTCTCAGATGCCTGGATGAAAACTTCCATTCTCTCATTCCTTTGCATGAGCAAGTTCTCTTTTTCAGATCTGAATAAATCTAAAGGAGAAAAAGCAGAGAGGAATAAAAGACAACCATGCTGAGAACATCAGCAGTATGACATAAGCATATGGAATAAGATGACAGTCTCACGGGGCCATGATCTCTTGTCCAGCCTGCTGGAGAACATGTCAGATTTTTTTCCCCTCAAGGCATCATTTCCTTTCTACAATATTGGATTATGTGAATGGCAGCAATGGGATGACTCCATAGTTTTTAAAGTTAAAGTTTGGCATATATATACACACACAGCCCTATACAAACACACACACACATATACATATACATACATATATAGGTATGTATATGCAGCAATCATAACTTTTTTTTCAATTAACTCTCTGCTTACAGTCATCTAATGAACTTTGGGTAATATGCTTGTTCTCTTCTCCCTTTCCTATCTTTTAATTATAAGGAAATATTGCTGTAAGATGCAACAGATATCACAGCTCATCACATTTTGTAATCAAATGAAAAAGTAAAAAGAAATTCATAGAGCAAAAGTACTGCATATATAATGATATTGATATAATTATGAAGTTCTAGAAATTTTAATGCTGCATTCTCAAACAACTTTTGTAGTTCTGAATAATAGATACATGGTGACTAATGTTCACTGGAAAGAAAACAAAAAAATATTATACAGGTTGTTTGTGGTTTAAATTCTGTTGTTCATGGAATTAAAGGAAATCTATTGTGCATTATCAACGAAGATATTTAACTAAGTTGCAATTGCATTTCCCTTTTGTCAACATACAAGGGAAGTCTGGTAGATTTAGAGCTCAGCCCTGCCTTTTCTTCTGCAGTTGAGAGTGCTGAAGTACATACCTTAGCTAGGTTTTAATCAAATCCATGTTTAGTTTAGAAGCTACATAGTATGAAGGGGATAGGTGTCCCAATCCAATGTCGGGGAATGTTTCAATATGATGCCAAGAGTGAGATTAAGACACAAATGAGGTCAAA
>NW_010972875.1:920215-921756 GCF_000737465.1 Haliaeetus leucocephalus | reverse complement strand
TACCAGCTACTATAATGAAAATTAACTTTATCCCAGCAGAAACCAGGACACCCAAGATATTTATTCCAGTCCACTTAGAAATTACAACATCATCTTGATCCAGCTTGCAGTGAAATCCAAGACAGACAGAACATGTGTTAGAACAGGTTGTGAGGGTTTCCTTCAGATATTATTTTGTTATTCATTCATAGTATTGTTTTATTTTAAGCTAACACGTGTCCCAATCCAATGTCGGGGAATGTTTCAATATGATGCCAAGAGTGAGATTAAGACACAAATGAGGTCAAATGCTGTATACCCAAAATAGCTTTTGTTATCAAAAGTAGAAAATAGTAGCAATAGGACAGAATGGAAGAAAAGGCAGAAATCAAGCAAGCAGTGGGGATAGAGTTGCAAGGATAGTCACCACCATGGATCTAGCGGCATCCTGTTGGTCCTCAGTCTTCAATTCTTTGGTGATGGATGCACACCACAGCTTGTCTCCATGGTTTTTTATAGGGCATAGTTCGATGATGCATGCACATATGTACTGTTCATGCACTGTTCATGCACTGCAGGTTTCGTCTATCACGTGACCTTCTCCTGATCAATAGCAGAAAACAGTATCTTATCTCAAAGACTACAGTTTCCATGAGAAAGGTAGTCTCCACATTCCTGTGTGCTTCCTCGGCTCCAGCCCATCTCCTCCCTGGATGCCTCAGTGGCCCGGTAATTGTCCTTATGGACGGAGGAGTGTCCTGCTTAAACAGGCCATCTCAGAGACAAAGGGTTTACGGTAAGCAGTTCACAGTTCCTTGAGATGAATGGCTTGAGATGACAGTCCAGTCTCTCACAACAAACAATCTTTGAGGCAAATGACTTGAGATAACAATTCAATCTCTCACAATAGGGGTTTTCTCACTTTGCTATTTCCATATTCTGCCACTTTTGGCACTCTAATTTGCCATCTTTTGCTTCTCTGTGTCCAAGCAATGTTTTTCTTCTCAGTGCTATTTACTCTGTACAAAGGACATGGAGAAGCAGAATTCTACTAAGATTCCTCAGAATTATTAGAAAAGATAATGTAAGCATCCCTCTCAGTTATGCCATAATTAAACAGAATTACACTACTGAGTTCTCAGTGCTGGAGCTGATGAAAAATTGTCTTGTGTATCACCTTTTGTCAAGCAAGAATCTAGGAGCAAGTCCTTAGCACATGTACTATAGAGCATGCAAATAATGACGCATTTATCCAGAATTCTTCCTAAGAAATCTCAAAGTTGATCTCCAATCAGGAACTAGGCTTTTCTTAAAAGTTCATTAGCTGTGTATTGGTAAATTGTTTTTTCATATCTCATAACAAAATTGAGACAGGGAACAAAAGAAACCTTAGCAGATATAGTAGATATATGAATGTGGATAAGAATTGTTTAATAATTATCTAGCTTATAATGAAGTTAAAGAAGTTTCAATAGAGGTAGACATGGCCCAAGGGGATGAGAAGTGATGTTTAACGCTTGCATTGTTGAGGCTGGCTGGGACAGGAGATAGTCCCTGATAAG
>NW_010972875.1:918494-920120 GCF_000737465.1 Haliaeetus leucocephalus | reverse complement strand
AAATGACTGAAGACAATCACAACAAGGACAAAATCTTGGTTGGGAAAGATATTTTTAGGTACTGGGGGCAGATAAAAGGAAAGTGCATAGTGGAGCTCTACTGAAAGCATTATTATTGGGATTCTCTTTGGCAGAGAGCCTTGATTTTATATCTCTTTGTGTAGCTACAAAATTCTCTTTCTCCAGGGAAATGGTGCTTGTGATTTTTTTCATGATTCAATCAGTGATTTTAAGCCATAGGGTTGCTCTTCGGGAAGAAGGGTTCCAGATTCATTGTTAAAACTGGCATCATAATTGCAAATTTCTGTCTCTTTTTGGTATTTGGATGTTAAATTGCCCTGAGAAGAAAGTACTTTGTTGATAGCAGACATGTACATGCCTTCTCTAGAATTCTCTTTAAAGTTCCATCTACCCACAACAACAAAAAAGTAAAAACCTTTGTGCATTTCCTTTTCATGTTTGAGAAAGAACAAAAAGCTTTTAATTGCAGATTCTCTTGGAAGCATCAAGATTAAGATATTGTGTGGCTTTGTAATGTTTCCTGCTTGAAAATAAATTAATTCTCAGAGTGAAATACATAGAAGAAAAATGTCAGAATGTAGAAGTGAATCTTGAACAGTAGATGGAAAAAACATGAAGTAACTGAAGATTGCCAAAAGTACAAATATGCGTATGTTTAAATTTATTAAAAAGAATAAAAAAGTAATAAACCCCAATAATTTCATTACTAGCATTCACTCCAGAGATTTGTAAACTCATACATATTATATGATAATGCAGGTTTTATGCAAATGTTTTCTCTGCAATCCGAACAATAACAATAAATATTTTCTGGGTCCATGTGAAATACCTGATATTTGTGCAAGCACTTGCTCTATTCTGTTTTGTTTCTGACATATAACATTAGTTCTGGTTTCTATTATTGCTTAATTTACCTAATTTACATTAAATTCCTGATCACAAATATTTCTGCACACTACACAGTATGCACTGTGTGATATGAGTTTGTAGTGAATCAAAATTAAGGCAGTATTTTCTTCCATAGTAAGATCACAACTAAAAGGACTACATTTCCCAATGGAAACAAGTCATCAGGGAAATATTTGCATTTTACAGTTTATGTAAACTTCTTCATACCCCAGAGAAACCAGAACAGTCTCCCTCCCCCTACATCTTCACAATTTCAAAATATAACACCCTATAATTTGAGAAAGAATAGATCATTGGCAGTCATTATTCATGAGTGTATGTATCATTCAGCATTATAGCTCATCAAAATTTATTTCCCAATTTTACATGGAGTTGGAACCAATTTGCAGTGTCTTATACTTTCATGCTTAAAAATTGTGTTTATCCTGTGTTTTTCATTAATATTATGAAGGGAAAAAATATGAATATCACTTTAAACTATAAAATACTTAAGTAGACTAACTAGCTTTTTAAAAATTTCACACACAAATAGCAATATATTAGTCATACATTCCCGGGTTAGGAAGGCTTGCATAAGAAGGAACAGGATTAATTGTGGAAATGTGGTACATAATTGTTTTCATTTTAGTGAAAAATTAACTTTGAAAGGAAAGCAATGCAACTGTGAAGTGAACAAAATTATAGTAAACCACAGTA
>NW_010972875.1:913736-917241 GCF_000737465.1 Haliaeetus leucocephalus | reverse complement strand
TGGTGCTTAGTTGCTGGCTGGCTTAAACCACTACACTGGGATAAAGAGTCACACTGATTTTTTATTTGTCCTGTTGGCATTAAGTATGTCTCAGTTTATAAATACCAAATCAATATTTTTCCCCATTTTTTTTAATCTAATATGGAAATGACTGTAACACCTCATGACATGCTCTTTTAAAATTTAATTTCTTTTAAATCTTCTGAAGAAACAGAACATGAGTGAAACATTGCATCCTCTTGTTCATAATACAAAAGTATCTGTTTCTTACTGTGTGTTTTTTAATTGCTTTTGGACGAAAATGCTCCAGCCCACAAAGACTGTATATTACTAAAAAAGTGAACTTAAAATAAAAATTATTAACTTTTAGCATCTGTGAAAGATGAAATTGGAAAGTGCCGGCAAAATGTAAAATTTTATACACCAATTGTACAGCAAGGAGTAGGAAAATTTAAGTTTTGTTAATTCTCATTAGGATGAGGCAGAAATAGCATAGTGAGCCAGGTCTTGTGAATCTATCTCTCTCTAGCTTCAACCACCAAAATGATATACTATTGCACATGGGTCCTCTAGATGGGAAAGCTATTCCCAGTTCTACTACGCCATTTCATTCTCCATTGTGATTCTTTCTCATTCAACGTGTAGCTGCAAGTGCAGATTGTTACATTAATTTCTGAAAGCTCAAAGATTTTCGGATAAATCTGAGATGGAAAGTAGAAAACTAATCATTTTGAAAAGAGAGAATAAATGAAGTACTTGTTCCTGATTCATTTTCTGTGCTATACCAATATAAAGAAGCAGTATTAAAGGGTTCTGATCAGCACTGTAATTCTTTTCATGATACTTTTTTATTATATTGATAATTTTCATGTAAAATTCACTCAAGCAAAATCATTAACAATAAATATTTTCAAAGAGGAAATAATGTTTATATTTTTATTTTTTCTCTTTATTAAGATATGAAAATGACCACTTTCACTTACTTTAGTTACTTTCTTTTCATCTAGTATCCTACAGACTTATTTTGTGTATTACAGGATATCCACCACACTTTTATTTTCTTTCTGCTGCTTGATCCCAGCGTCATGACCTTTCTTGGCAAGCTAAAGGCCACAGATTGAAATTACATTGTTATGGTGTTCTGAGGCCTTAATCGAACAGATCAATGACATTTTCTCTTTATGAAAAATTAGTCCCTCCAAAAGACTCAACAAATAAAAAGCCTTAATGCAGTTTCTTTGTCAAAATCCCTCATTCCTAAACTCTTCCTATTCTTCCTAATAGGTCATTGCCCTGTTTTGCTTATTCTACAGGTACAGAGCAAAAGATTTTAAGAGCAGCTGCTACAGAGCAAACAAGCTGAAGCCTCATTTTTCTTGGTTGCTTCCTGGTCAAAATAAGTGGCAAAGGCACTTACAAACACTCCAAAATCTTGCCAACTAGCAAAAGAAAGTTTGAAGATATGAACTGGGATTTAAATCCAAATCCAATGTTCAGCTATATAACACGCTGTAACTAAGGTACCTAAATTATTTTTGTAAAACCCTTAAAGTAGTTGGTTAGATAGCCACAGATTATTAGTGTTCATTTTGGTTAATTATTTTAACATCTCAATAATAGCTGGGTAATGTGTTCTTAAAACTGTTTAACAGTGCCACTATTTTCTAACTACTTACTACAGTAGTGCTTTGTAGTAATTGATGTAAATGATGGCTTCAGACATTGTCAGTTGACTTAAATAATTTGAGGAATAAACAGGACAGCTATTTTGGGGTCAGATTATTTTTGTACTTGATCATTGTACCCGACAGAATCAAAAATAACTTCCATGTTAGATCAGCCACAAAGTGATTTTATTCAGATCCCAGTAAAGCATAAGTCAGCTCTATTAGACAATATGTGCAAATTAAAATCTGGTGAAAACAATGGGCTTGTGTTGACAGGTTTTAAACACTATGTAATTTATTTACATAACAAAAATAACTCAGAAAAACTAGGCTAAAATATGGATGAGAGATGAAATGTCTTCTGAAAGGGCTTCATGAATATCTGTTGACAGCAAAAGAACAGATTCTGAGTGGGCCTAGCTGAATATTTTCTATAAAATTGTTTTCTTTTCAGTCACAACTGGTCTTTTCATGTTGAACAGACTGAAAATATCATCTTGTCTGTAGCTATTACACTGTGGGATTTCAAAGTGCACCTCAGCTTTATCTTGGCTTTGTGTCCAGATAATTCATAGGTATAAACCATTCTTCCTGCATCCTTGTTTCTATGGGAAGAAAACCCCAAAGAAGCCACTTCATGCTTTGGATAAATTTCTTATTTAGACCATCAGGACACCAGATCTTTTGAAATACTGCACAGAACACTTGCTGGCAAAATCTATTTATCTTTGTTGTGGCATTGTATTATTTTTGTCTTATCTTTATTTTTTCCCTGTCACGTAAACTTATCCCTTAAATAGCTTAGCTTTGTTTCTCTTATGAGTCTTCTACCACCTGTCTTTCCTTCACATTTATATTAAAAGTGCTTCCATTTCAGAAACTCTTTCAGAGGCTGTTTCATAACATCCAACCACAGAAGACTCTATTGTGCCCAGGAAGACATGCTGTCCTCCTAAGAGGAACGATACTGCGAAAAAATTAGTTACCACCTGGGCTGGACCATGTTCAATGACCTTTTAATGGTTGCTGCACACTTAGTGAGTTATCAAATACTTGGGTGCTTGTGAACATCAGTCAGACTCAGGGATACAAATGCCAAATACAGTTCACTTCTCTGCTCCCAGAAATGGTGCTAATAGAACGTCTATATAGACATCTGCAATTAGGTTGGGTTGTTGAGCTGTTTTTAATACTGTCAAAACAATGAATTTTCCTGGGGAACAGTGGTTTTACTTCTCTGGAAAAAAATAGTTTATCCTCAAGAGACATACAGCTTAAATGGTTAAAGTTACAATTATAAGCAAATGAAAACAAAACCTTTTATTGAAATATTTCTGAAATTTTCATTAAATTAATTTATTCTGCCTCAGAGTATAAGGCTAAACACAGAGAATTTAAGTAAAGGGTAGAGAGAAACATTACTATATGTATAGCAAGTTCTTCAACAGAAAAGTAGATTGTATCTGATTCTTTTCTCACCTTAAAATGTTGACTGTGAAACACTAGGCACAATGAAGTTACTAATAACTTAAAAAAGAAGAAAAGAGAGGTATTTTGTATATTTCAAAAACTTTTTTTTTTTAATAAACTGTGGCAGATGTTTTAACCTGTTTCAGATCAATGGGTTCCTCATAGAAAAATAAATATCTGTTACATCAATTGTGTAATCCATTAACCTTTTCCTTTTCTTTCCCCTCTTTTCAGTGTGTTGGGTTAAGTATGGGTTTAGTATGCCTTTTGGGAAGAAGCTTTTATGTAGTGTGTATAACTAAGTTACTACCTGAAAAAAATAAAAGTCCATAGCTTTTCCTAGTAAATACATTAAATAACTTAAAACA
>NW_010972875.1:886405-912389 GCF_000737465.1 Haliaeetus leucocephalus | reverse complement strand
TGCACTGTTCACGTGCTGCAGGTTTCGTCTATCACAGGACCTTCGCGTGATCAGCACCAGAAACCAGTATCTTATCTCAAAGACTACAGTTTCCATGAGAAAGGTAGTCTCCACATTCCTGTGTGCTTCCTCGGCTCCAGCCCATCTCCTCCCTGGATGCCTCAGTGGCCCGGTAATTGTCCTTATGGACGGAGGAGTGTCCTGCTTAAACAGGCCATCTCAGAGACAAAGGGTTTACGGTAAGCAGTTCACAGTTCCTTGAGATGAATGGCTTGAGATGACAGTCCAGTCTCTCACAACAAACAATCTTTGAGGCAAATGACTTGAGATAACAATTCAATCTCTCAGCACATGGTAGAACTTTAAATTGAAAAGGACAGATAAAAAGAACTTTTTTTTTTGTATGCAGTTTTAAAGAGCATGTGCTTTTTCTTTTCCTTTATTTTAATACTAATTTTCTAGATTATCCAGGACGCTTTCCAAAGTAGTCACATTGTTTTTTACCTAATCCTTAAGGTTTGGCTTGGTTCCTGAGTGACCAAACATGTTTTGGTCATGATCGGGTCTATTTTGTAAAGTAACGAAAAGGTCATGATAGAGCTGCTTGCAGAAAGATGGGTCTACAGATATGTAATGCATATTTGCAATGCTAATGCAATGATTTAGGAATTTAAAAACAATTTTTTTTTTTTTTAAATATCAATAGGATTCTTTAGAGCAGCCCTGTAACTGACTGAAAAGAAATTACTGGAACAAGTATTTTATTTCAGTTTTTAATCACAGAATCCCAAGATGGGGTACAGTTTTGGAATTTATTATTCAGGCCCTTTCTGAGCCCTCAGAGGAATCTTGTCATGTTAGATTAATCTAAAATACATACTACAGCTGAAGTACTTTTAGTCCTGTAATGCTTGTGGAAACATTACCTTATACTAACATGGCTTCTTAGCAGTTAGGGTATAGAATATATCCATTTTAAATTAGTTTTCAATATATACTGATAGATTCCTTTCCCTTCCCTTTTTCTTTTTTTTTTTTTTTCTTTTTCTTTTCTTGAGGCCATCATCTTTGCTTTATAAATTGAACCATAGAAACAGAGGCTGACATTCCTACCTGGCTCATGAAATACAATTCTATCAGAAGTTTGACAGATCTGACAATTCTTGGTACTGCTCAAAGACACTGAATTAGAAGGAAAAAAAATTGGCCAAAAGATACATAAGAAGCTAGACAGTCAGAGAAGGCATGGAACAGGATTAAAAATAGGGGTGGAGGGGAAAACATGATGTGGCTGTAAAAAAAAGTTACTTAAATAAAAAGAATATAATGACATACTGTTAATTATCAAAGAATAGGCTTGCACTGACTGAAATACAGTTCTAAAGTTAGTAAACTGTGTTATGGATTGATGAACTGTCATAAAACCACATTTCAACGATACATTTAAACACTACGGTTGTCACAAATTCCTATTATCTTGGATTGCCTCCTAGCAGGCATGTGTCCTATCCAGTAAACAACTGCTTTAAAATTGATTCCTTGTGGCTTTTACCAAAGAAACCTGATAAAGTGCTTCCTCTCCCCTTTTTAAAGTGAAATAATGGAGTATAAACTCTCCTGTGTCAATCTCTAGTTTCACTTCATTCTCTTTAATAATAGAAGCTGTTTTGAGTGGATATTTCTTTCCAGTACAAAGCGAACCAAAATACTGTAAACAAAGAATGACCATTTTCAAATTCATAGTAACTCAAATGAATTTGCCTGCTGAATGACTCCTTGTTTTGAAACTTGAACTGCCTTTTGAACAGAAATACTTTTTAGCATGACCCATTTTGTCACTGAAATGTCACTTAGCCTCTTTGAAATGACAGTTTTTATATGCCCTTCATACTGCAGTGATTACAAAGCCCTTTTATTTTATTCATAGCCCCCATCATTGTTTTGATTCATTTTTATCACTGCTGGCCATCCATGTCAAAGCTTCCTAGGCCTAAAAGTAATCTTAAGAGTGCTGGCAGAAGTAAGATTGGAGTATCAATACAATTTTGTTCTTCACTTTAAAATATTTCATGATTCATTTGATATACAGTATTACCTAAAATTCTTCATGTAAATATAGACTGAATTCACAGAGTAGTTGGCATTTTCAAATTTATTACAGAGCCACTTTCTCAGGGAACATACAGAAATGGTCGAGAAAAGGTAAAAATTGAGTATTTTGTAGAATTTTAATTATGTAGAATTTCAATTATGTTATTGAAGATATTTCTACTGTCATGTAACAGATATTATCTGTATATAATAAAGTATCAAATATATTGTATATGACTGTGCATGCAAATATTTTCTTTTTACGTACTTGAATATTTTTAACTGTGTGCCTATGAATGTTATAGTACATAGTAGTTTTATCAGGATTATCTTCATATTTTAAAACTTCCTAGTCTGAAGCAAATGTTTCAGAGAACATCTGAATACTGTATTCATCCAAGAAGCTCAAGTCCATTTCCATGATGTGAGAAGCTGCCATAGTTTAAGCCCAGCTGGCAACAAAACACCACGAAACCGCTCACTCACTCCTCCCCTCTCCCAGCCCTGGATGGATAAGGAGAAAATATAAAGAAAGGCTCATGGATCAAGACAAGGACTGGGAGGGATCACTGACCACTTATGGTCATAGGCAAAAGACATGCTCAACTTGGGGAAGAAACAAAATCAATTTAATTTACTACCAATCAAATCAAAACAAGGTTACTGAGAAGTAAACCCAAACCTTAGAACACCTTCTCCCACCCCTCCCTCCTTCCCGGCTCAGCTCCACTCCCGGTTCTCTCTCCCTCCTGCCGCCGGCGGCGCAGGGGAACAGGGGATGGGGGTTGGGGTCAGCTCCACACACCTTGTCTCTGCCACTCCTTCCTCCTCAGGGGGAGCAGGACTCACTCTTCCCCTCCTCCAGTGCGGGGTCCCTCCTATGGGCTGCAGTTCTTCACAAACATCTCCAGCATGGGTCCTTTCCATGGGCCGATCTTTAGGCACAGCCTGCTCCAGCATGGGCTTTCCCATGGAGTCACGGCCATCTTGGGGGGCCTCTGCTCCCCTGCTCCCCACCATGGGCTGGGGGGGACAGCCTGCTGTCTCACGACGGGCTGCAGGGGCATCCCCTCCTCCGGCGCACCTCCTCCCGTCCTTCCTCACTGACCTCGGTATCTGCAGAGGGGTTCCTCTCACATCCCAATCTCCTTACCCACTGCTGGTTCCCCTTCTTAAATCTGTTATCCCAGAGGTGCTACTACCATTGTTGATTTGGTCGGCCTTGGCCAAAGTCAGGTCCAACTTGGAGCAGGGGAAGCTTCTAGCAGCTTCTCACAGGAGCCACCTCTGCAGCCCCTCCCCTGCTACCAAAACCCTGCCACACAAAGCCAAAACAGAAGCACTGATAGCAGTCCTTAGTAGGAAGAAAAACACGTGAAAGTGTAGGATATTCACAGTTCATGAGTGGGATTATGATAAAGTAACATGCTAAAAATGAAAAAAAAAAAAGAGAAATGGACTAAAAAATCATATGTTTTAATCTTGCTAGTGCTGCTGCTGCCACTCTCCATATTCCTCTCTCACACAGACACATACACACACACACACACATACAAGAATCAAAGCAAGACAAATGTCCTACTCAGAAAGCCATTAAGAACTTGATTAATTTCAAGTATATGTGTAATTTCCAGTCTGAATGCTTACGGAAAGGTGTGAACAAACATAACCTGTTCATTAAAAGGAAGTGCTTTTTTAATGTAAAAAGTCAGGTCAATGAAACAAGGCAGAGAATTTTAGTGCATCTAAGTACTTATTCTGATTTAGATATGAAGCATTAGATTTACTAGGAAATACCACCAAAAAAATGGTTTATATTTTGTTAAAATACATTACAAGTTTCCAGTAAAATATTATGAAGCAGCTAGATACTGTGTATAACTTTTAATGAGACATCGGGTCTTTCATCATACTACCAGTTAAAAGATAGACTTGTAAGTAGCATTTTTCATTTGAAACTTTTTTTCCCTAACAACTACTTTCAGATTTTTTACCTTCTGTTCTCATCCTTTTAGAACAATGATGTGAAAAAAAAAAATATTGAATGTGACATCTCTTCATCTGTTTGGAACTAATAATGCCTTCACAACAAACAGTTGTTTTGGTACATGCTGGGTACTGATGTAAAATAACAGTGGATGAAAACATATGGAATAGTTACCTAATGTGTGCGTTCATTTCCTGACATAATCGGGTCATTCTTGCAAGGTTTCCAGAATAAATTAATTCAGAGGGAAGCTCTCAAATTAGTTTTAAATAAGAATATTTGCTCTATAAACCTGGAAATAAGTATAGAATATTTAGTTTCTTTGAATAAAATGGTCACAGTCTACACATGTTGAATGATACGTTAGTCTTTTTATTACTGTAATTTTGTTAACTTTCTATGCTCTAGAAATATATTCAGTTCTCAGCAGAGAGCAGCACAAGACATTCCGTGAAAACTAACCAAAAGCTCCCATCCAGCTCCTAAATATGAAATGATGTTATAGATTAGTGCTGTAAGTCTTAGTACCTAGATGGGAAATGCCCCATGGCACATCACCTCCATCACTATGCTGTCTCACAGGGTTTCTGTGGCCCCTTCACACAAACTTCCCCTCTAACAGTTGAAGTCTGCTTGCTGTGCTCCTGCTCACCAGCTCTACAGAGGTGTCCTCCTCAGCAGATGTGTAAAGACCCCAAAGGTCCCTACTCAGCAGCCCAAGAATATAACTACTCACCTGCTGGAGAAGAAAGACTGATGGCCCTTCCTTCTCAAGGCACACGTTATAAAGACCTCTATCCATAAGGTGGGCACAAATGCACAAACACTGCCATGCTGATAACACTATTCAGCATGTGTGAACATGTGAATCCAGAAAAGGCTTATGCACAAGTAAGTTCAGAGCTTCTTAATACTGTCAGGATTCAAGCAACTGTGCATAACTAGACTTTAAGAGACCGTAATAACTTTGTTTTGCATTACGAAATGTAATACTCTGCTCTGAAGCCAAGGAGTGTAACAGTAAACTTATTTTCCCCAAAGGGAAATCACAAATTTTCCAAGGAACATAGGCATATATTAAGTATATTCCTAAGGGTGAAAAAAATACTTTAGCAAATGAAAAATTAATCCAGAATCCATGTTTATGCAGATTAAGACATTTGTAAAATGTAAAGACAAATATCATAGGTTTCTTAATCGTTACACTTATGAAGTTAATTTACAGTTCTAACAAACAAAAAAAAAGGTAAAAAACCTGAATCTTTTCTGTGCTAAATTTCTTTTAAATTTTATTTGTCAAACTGCAAAAAAGGTGCAATAAATATATTATAAATAGGGTAAGGACATTATTAGTAACTGCCAGAGAAGCAGAAGAAATAGACTGGTCTAAAAAGTCAAGCTCTAGATCTTAACGAAAAAAAAAAAATCATTGATAACCTTGAAACTTCAATATAAAGCCAAAAGAATTTTGATTACTATCTTTGTTATTTATGACCAAATAATTGTGTTAGGAAATGCATAGGCACATTATCCTCTGATGTTATCAGTGTTTTAAGTCCTCCACAATTTTTTCTGAAGTAAACGAGTAATTTATCTGTTCCCTTGTGTGACTTAGTTTGGGATTTCATAACCATGTTGTTATAAAAAAATAGCAGATAAAGAACATGGGCAAAGAAAAAGAACAGTCATTCTATTCTTTGCAATGAATATGTGTATGCATATGTGTATATAAATATGCATATATCAAGGAATTCTAAATCTGTGATGGGAGTGTTTAGAAGACTGATAAATAAGGCCAATTTTAAACTTTAAAAATTAACTTCAGTAAATTAATTCATTATTAACACTTTTCATGCTAAAGGTTAAGTCTTAGACATTTTTAATTATTGTCACTACATAGTCAAAACTATTAATCCTTAAAAAATGTATCTTAAATTAGCTAAATTAACTCTTCCTATAATGGATACCTCAGCCCACTATACTCTGGGGAAACTGAAACAAACCCTTGTATCACAGTGTTGTGGTTTAACCCCAGCCAGCAACTAAGCACCACGCAGCCGCTCACTCACTCTCCCCCCATCCAGTGGGATGGCGGAGAAAATCAGGAAAAGAAGTAACACTCGTGGGTTGAGATAAGAACGGTTTAATAGAACAGAAAAGAAGAAACTAATAATGATAATGATAACACTAATAAAATGACAGCAGTAGTAATAAAAGGATTGGAATGTACAAATGATGCGCAGGGCAATTGCTCACCACCCGCCGACTGACACCCAGCCAGTCCCCCAGCGGCGATTCCCCGTCCCCCACTTCCCAGTTCCTAAACTAGATGGGATGTCACATGGTATGGAATACACTGTTGGCCAGTTTGGGTCAGGTGCCCTGGCTGGGCATGAGAAGCTGAAAAATCCTTGACTCTAGTCTAAACACTACTGAGCAACAACTGAAAACCTCAGTGTTATCAACTTTCTTCACATCCTGAACTCAAAACATAGCACTGTACCAGCTACTAGGAAGACAGTTAACTCTATCCCAGCTGAAACCAGGACACACAGATAACTCACCCAGACCCGTAGTCATTTTGTAGAAAAGTGCTACTTTCAAATGTTTGAATCATTTTTCCTCCATATTTAGAAATAATTCCCTGAAATGTTTGAGAAGTCCCCAGCTACACATTTTACCTAAGGGAAGAAGAAAATGAAGACTAATGATAATATTTTGCCATGAGAGAAAGTTATTTTTATCTCTGCAAATGTTTTAGAAATGGTGATACTGATAAAAAATTTTTAGTACAAACTAATCTATCACTGTTTAGTCTTTTTGCCAGCTGTTAATATCAAACTATTATATACATTTAAAAATCGCAGAAAGTATGCAAGTTATTTAGGGTTTGGCTTTGTTTCCTTTTTTTTTTTTTTTTAACAATGTATAGATTACATGTAATGTGTAAGAGAAAGTTTAGCTTTTCTCTTCTGGAAGCTGTCTTTTTTTGTCCAAGTCCTTATTTACTTCTTTGATGAAATACATCAAAACTGTAGACTTAGCCTTACTGAAATACTGTAGTTATTTTGCTCTATATAAATGGCTGGGGTGATTCAAGGATAATTTATGCACATTAGAAGTGACTTTGAGACAAAGTAATCCTTGTGTATATAAATATATATTTATCACCTTTTTTATTATTTCATAGTCTGATAAATTCCCATGTGTTCATTACTTGTAGAAATGAGCTTCTATCTTTGCTAAGTTTTGCTTCACAATCTTTAGAAGATAAACATGTTTTTAGAAGTATATAAATACAATATACATAACACAAACACATGAATGAAGAGAATAATAAGTTTTCAAATGTGAGTGCTCAGAACATAAAAAAATGTCAAAACTGAGGTTTCCTTTGTAACTTTGGTTTGTCCTGACATGCCTATGCACTTCAATTCAGTAATTAATCACATAATCACATAATGCTTTTGCCCTGAAATCCTGAATCATTCAGTTCACTAAAGAATTTATATCTCTCTGACATTTTTCTTTAAATTATTTGTTCATTGTATGCCTTTATGATGTTTTACTCCGTGTCATTCAAACAGTGAAAATGTAAGCTTCGCATATGTTAATTATTTTATTTCACAAAATCTATTTGGTGTGCAAATAATTTCATTTGCACTGTACACATTGGAAACAATAATAACAATAAATAAATAAAAGCAAATAAAATGGGTCCAAATAACACAATTTGGTCTTTTGATCTACCAATTTTAAAAGCAGAACATTGAGATGCTTTGCTTTCATTTCTGATGTATAGAACATCTAGCCAAAACACATCCCATCAGTTACACTTTCATGTGCTGTGAACTTCTGTAAATCAGGCTGCAAGGTTACAGATACTTGAAACTCTTCAAAGGCATAGAAAAAAATACAATGACTTGGATTAAAAAAAAAATGTATGACTGCACTTGAGCACCAATTCAAAACTATAATCCTACAAATAAAATTTTGTGTAGGACTTAAGATGCCTAATTATATAAATGTTACTTTTTATGTCTTATTTTCATATTTCTAAGGCTTATAGATACTAATTTTTTCCAGGAACAGCATTTGAGAACGTCCAGTCAGGAAGCAATTTGTGCTTAAGTCCTGTCAGTATTTAACAGTAGGTGTGCTGCCTTCTGTGTTTTTGAGTTTCATCTACTTGAACATTTTTTCTTGTAGTGGTGTTGTAGTACACACCACTGTAGTGGTGTTACCCAGTGCTGTTGACAGTACTGACAGTCTTTTACATGATATTGTAGAAAACTCAAATTTGTATTGGTAAGAAATGCAATATTTAGCTTCCAGCTCAAGGATATCACAATTGCTTGATTGTATATCAGCGTTTGTTATTAACTATCATGGTAGTAGGTATGATTTATGTCCATTCAGGTGGTAAGACATATTGTGCAAATGAATGCAAAAGTTACAGAATAGTAAGGATAATTCCTATCCTATGAATATATCAAACAACACATCATTCAACATAGACTCAACAAAGATATTTAACTTTATTGCTCTGTCTTGAAGAAGATCAAGATAGAAGGATAATAGAAAGTCCCTAACTGCATATTTATAATACAGCATGCACAGACTAAGGCTGGTGAGAATATGTTTGATTACTTCAGAATTTAATTGAAATGTGTTTCTTCATGGGTTCAAAGCATTTCACAGGTCACTGATATTTTCATCTATAGATTTCTTGAGGTCCAATGCTTTCTGGTCACTTCTGATGTGTGTGGGTGTAAGAAGAAAGAAATAGATATATATCAAGAGCTGTCTTACCATGACTACATTTCACCTAAATACTTAGAAGCTTTATTTCTGCTTTGTTGAATAAAAAATAATTTTAAAACTTCCAAAGCTGTTATGAGTTGAAATTATACTCTAAAATTACATATACATCTTCGTTGTGACACAAGGGGAGAGATACAGAAGTGGAACAGAAAGGACACTAGATATTTTGTAAGTATACTCAAGAAATTAGCGACTCTAGGATTGGAAAATACCGGTAAAAGTGAAGTATCCCAGTGGTTGTTTGAACCTTTTATTGCATGTATGAAGGGAAGAGTCTTATGACATATTAGAAGTGGTGCATTTAGAAGTGAAGTTAAAGGTAGCCCTAGGCTATGCCTAGAGCCTTTAATACTATAGACACACCTGTAGAGCAACCACAAAGTTTCTAGACCTCAGAATTGTGAAGAAAGTTTTCCAAATGTTAAATGACTCTAAAGCAACGTTTACTGGGTCAGCTGCAGACTGAGAGCCTGAGGCTTGGTTTATATTACAAAGTTCTGCTGCCACAGCTATATCAGTCTGCACTACAACAACAACAAAACAAACAGCAGAAACCCTCTGTGACACCTGTATACGGGCAAGCCCTCCATGTAGACTTAACTATGTCTGCAGAAGAGCATTTACTGCTGTCCATACTAATGCTTACTAGTGAGGCGTGTAAGAAGGAGGTAGATGTGATGTAGTTTAGTGATAGGAATGTACCAATGGTTGTTTCAGTGTAAACGTACAGAAGAAGTCTAGGTGAAAGGAGTAGAATCCAGCCCATCTTAGCATTAGACTATGGACTCACACTTCTGCATATGTTCCTTTTTTAGTCTTTGCTTACTCCATTTCATACAATATGAAAAACATCAGAGGAGAGCACCCTTTTGCATGGATTGAAGAAACTTTGTCAGAATACTAAAGCTGACAAGGAAAATGCAGATACTGAATATTGTCCATTGCTTACTAAGTAGACATTTTAAATTATATTTGTTTAAATATTAAATAATATATACATATTTAAATTAGCAGGGAAAGTATATAGTAGCACCACAGTTAAGTCCAGCTTTACATTTCTGTTTTAAGCAAGGAATAATCTCTGATCAGCTTTTGAAAGACAGACATGTACATCTCTATATATGGACCTGAATCAAGACCTGTACACTGGACCTGAATAACGGACTTGAATAATGGACCTGGATAATGGACTTGAATCAAGGAATTGCTCAGTGTTTTCCATTGACTGTTTTAAGAAACCTTTCTGATTTGCTTGTTAGTGAATTACTTGCTCTGCATCCCTTCTGAAGCATCTATCTCATCTCATTTACTGTATACAGAACCTAGCCTTCTATTTCATGGCTCTGAAATTCATTGGAATACTAATTTCTGGAAATCCTGAGGTTGCCATAGGATTTTACTGAATCTTCACCCTACAATTCTTAGAATCTTTTGCCTTTCCCCTGAAATCTTGTTTGCCTCTATAGTAACACATCTAGTATTTCTAAAACAAATTGTGCTAAACCCATCTCACATTTACTGATTAGAGCTATTATCCAAATGAAAAGTCTGGAACTTGTATTTCAGAATCTTTGACAGATCTGGAGATGATCATAGGCAAAACCCATGGTTTTATTTTTTATGAGTTTTTCAATACACCTTTAACTTAATTACACCCTTCATTTTAGCTACTTTACGGTAATTGCACCATAAGCTAAGCAGAGTCCCTGATACTCAATTACTTTCATCTAGCAAATATTAAAATACATCTATGACAACTTAAAGTTTAACAATAATTGAAGCAAACACCAGAAAAGAAAAAAAAACCTTAAAAATCTTCAATCATCTTCATATCTTACTTTAACTGCTATGAAGTTAAAGTGTTATTTGCTATCATTATATGAACCATATATGAAATAAAGTCCATAGGTATCAAAAAAGAACTTAAGAAATGAATATGACTAATATATCATATGGAACTAAAGACACCATAGAAGAGATAGACTTTTTGAAAAACAAACGTGTGTTCAAGGGTTGGGGGTTTAGGGGGGAAGTTCTGTGGAGAAATCATAAGTTTCGTTAGCTCTTTTAAAATGTTTCTTTCCCTGTACAATTGTAGTGATCCTAATCAGAAGATCATTGTACATGAGGATTTAGTGATCCACATAATGGTGAACCTGAATAGACACAGGCCTGTGCTGTGCGTATGTGTATCTTGGCCATCAGACCTGTGGCTCTTGGTTGCACAGTAGGCTCAGCCAGCAAATCCTGATGGAGGAGCCTGCAGCTGTTCCCACTGAGTACCAATGATTATGCCACCTGTGTACCTATCTTTATCTCAAAGAAAAGCAGCATTTTCTCATGTGAACACTCTTTTGCTTGACAGTAGAGATGATTAATAAAATTGTTTTCTACTAAGAAAGTCCTATAAGAGCTCTTAAGCATCAAACTGCTGTTGAACTTCTCCATAGAGAGGATCTGGGCAGCATGCCTTGTCCTGGTCAGAGGTGCTTTGCCACCTGATACTGCCCAGCTCAGGGTTCCCAGTTTATGAAGCAACATAAGATTATCTATGCTATGTCTCTTTTTCCTTCTAGTGTTAACTCCAGTAAATGGTATCTTAATGTCTCTTGAAATCTGGATGTCATTTTTACTGGGATCATAACAAACACTAGCCACAGTGCATTACGATAATCATAGAGAATTAATTTATAGATAACATATTTCTGTGCAACCAACAGAAATCAGAAAATGTGGTTAGTACATTTTACTGTACAAATAAGCATATAGTATAAAAATTATAGCCTTCATATTGCAGTTTACACTTTTAAGTTTTGACTAATTTATCTTATAATATGTGATTTAAAATACAGTGATAGTGAACAGTTCATCAACATTCTTACTTTCCTGATAATGGGGGGGGGGGGGGGGGGGAAGGGGGGGGGGGGCAGGAGGAAATGTAATTCTTGGTTTTGTAGTTATGGGAAAATCTCCTGTTCCTCAAAGATATGTTTTCTGGTCATATTCACTTTCCCAAGAACTCAATTTCAGTATCACTTCAAGGCATTTTAAAATGTTATTTTTCATACTGTCTTCTAGTCTCTAGGCAGAAGATATTTTTCAGCCACATGTTTTGTGATATAATAAACATGAAAAGTTGTCTCAAACATAGCTTAGTTTTCAAGCAGCTATTCATGTGAGCTTGCTGGTGAGGTGAGCATTTTACTTTAGCTTTTATCTTCACATAGCAACATTAATAACGTCAATTTAAACCTGTAGTTGGGAAAAAAAAATACAACCTACAAAAAGACCCCTAACACAAACACAGTTAACAAAAATTTCTTAGTAGGACAGATTATTATTAATTACCATCAGTTTCACTTTGAAAGTTGTGCCTTGAATAAAAACAGTCAAAACCAGGCAAGGTTATGCAGTATAAGTTCAATATCCTGAGATATCTAGAGAAGCCTAAAATGCAAACAAAGCATGACACCCTTCCTCCCCATTAGTTAGCATGGATAGCTTCTACTCTATCTATAGTCAGTAGATTCACAAAAATATAAACTATAATAAACTTTATGATGCTTGCCTAGGAAGCTTAAAATGAACGCACCATACTAATGCATTTCAATTGTCAAATCATCATTACTTCTATTTGGAAAAAGAATGAGAAACTAGCAGATCTCATGTTTGAGGAGAAGCATTATTTCATTTTAGCTTCCTTATCTGCAACAGTATAAAACCAGCTGTCTCAAGCCCTAAGTATCTGTGATGCAACAGTAAGACCCCTCCAAACCTATACAAAATAAAAGACAAAAGTCAATCTAAGATCTCTTGAAAAATCAAGAAGAGAATATAGCCAGAATATTTCACAATTTGCTAATATTACTTTCTAACATTTTTCCTAAATATCACTAATGTATAGTACACGAGTGAAGATGAAAGAGTTGTGCTCTTATTTTGCAGTTCCAAGCTGGCCAGACTGTTTGGTCCAGGAGCCTAATAGCTTATTGGCATAGTTCTCTGCTGATGCTACTTCTTGACTCTTTGTTCATTAAGCTATACTAGAGACAATTCAATATAAAAACATCTCTGTTCTAAAACCATCTATATTCTAGGTCAGGCTGAGTGAGCATGTCTGCCTTCTACCTGCACATCATGTAATTATATTAGGAATTGTCACAGATGACAGTATAAATGTTAATACTGTAATATAACATTCTCACCAAAGAATATGAGAAAGAGTAATTAAAAAAAAAAAAAAAAGAAAAAAAGAAAAGATTAGTAAAGCCACACAAGAATTAAGTGAGAAAATAGGATGTAACTCTTAATGCTTTGTAATGTCATATCAGGGTAATGAAATGTCTACTAAGATTTAGCCTATCTGTTTTCTAGTCTCCGTATTTTTGAAATGAGATATGAGATATGACAACAACATGGAGAACAGCTCTGATTTGTAGAGTTTTCAGACAGAGACTTTCTGATAGAGAGGATTAAAATGAAGCTGATGCCCACAGGGGAAACAAGATAGGGGGAAAAACTATACTAACAATAATTAAAAAAAAATTAAAAATTAGAATTTAAATTTCTGTCTGGATTAATATAAAGAATGAGGATTTTAGAACTAGATTCAGAGAAATTGAGAGAAGTTACAGCTCAGAGTACGACAGTGAAGCATTAAAAATTTTATTGGTTTAGTTCTTTGAGAAAATATTGCCTGAATATACCTTTTGTAGGAGTCATAGATATGATGATTGATCAGAGAATGGAGGCGATCTAGAAAACAGGGAGGTTTCTTACCTACCTATTTGGTACTGAATTCTGTTGAATTATCTACCAACTTAAGAATGTGGTAGATAAAGATGCAGATTGTCCAGTAAATTGTCAAGCACATTTATATAAATGTATATATATAAATACATATATATATGAATACATATGAAGGAACAATAATCTTGAGGAAATCTATAATTACTTTTCTAATTGCTTTACTAGTTACTTTGTGAGCATACCATGCTCTCTTTTTTTTTTTTCCTCCCTAATGGCTACTCTAATATCTCTAATATATTGAGAATAATCAATGGAGAACATCATGTATATATCAGAACAGATCATGCAACTTAATTTACTCCTGGCAAGAACATTGTCCCTGAGAAGACTTGACATTTATTGAGGTATTCTGTAAAACTTATTTAAGTGGAGAAATAATGTTAGAGACACATCTATCTAAACTGTTCCATTTGTGAAAACAGCTTTCCCACAGTTCTAGATCCAGATTTTGATGCATTTCTTTTCAATTAAATTGTGTGTAAAGATATCAGGGATATGTTAGGCAAATTATTTACATTTTAAAATAAATATTTAATATCCATAAATTTTAACATTAACAGAAACAAACCATGTTAAACCAAATTCTTTCTGATACAATGAAAGACTTACTGGGTAAGAAGGAAGCAATAAATATGTGATGTTTTACTTTTTGTTACTTTTAAGAAGGTTTTTAACATTGTCCCCAAATGTGGCCCAGATGAAATTGCTCCAAATTTTTGATCATTTTCAATTAAAATTAAAAAGCAGAACAAAACATATGAAATATAGGGGATCACAAACTGAGATGTTTTGTAAAAAGGTTAGTCACATTTTATGATGTGTCAATAGAAGCATCAGATATGAGATATAGGAGATAAATATAGTTACACTCGATACTGTTCAGGTTGTTCTCCAATATAAAACTTCTTCAAAAGATTCAGAAATTAGAAAGTAAAATGACTGGAAAAAGGTTAGAAAATGTGATGCATGATGAAAAGGTAATGAAGGAGTGTTTGACTGGGGGAAAGAGCGAGCAGGGTGACAGGTTTTGAAAATGTAAACAGTTATTATAAAGGAGGTGTTGATCAACCATTCGTCATGCCCACTGTGCGGATAGCACATGAGGAAATTGTTTAATTTGCCAAAAAGAAAGTTCATGTTAGCAATTCCAGCTGTAAGGAATGTTTAGCTATCTAGGGAGGCTGGGGAATTCCCCATATGAGATATTTTTAAAAGCATGCCAGACAAACATCTGCTGTTGATTTTTAATGTAAAGTACTGAAATAGTTCCCTCAGAGACTAGGACACTTTTCCTCAGAAAAGTTATAACCAGTAAGGCCACTCTCTTTACTTTCTTGTAGTTGTATTTTGTTCCACATTAAGGAGGATGGGTATTCATCACTTCCCTATAAGCTATTGTTTGGCAGTGAGAGGGATTTCTTGGAAATGTGTTATGAAAATGTATTGCCTTCATGCTGATCTCTTGGTTCCAGTGAAAGTTGCCTACCTAATTCATTATTGCATAAAATATGTTCCTCCCCAGTGAGTGTGCTTGAAGAGAACATGATCATACACTCATTCATATAGAAAGAGTTCAAAAGAGTCATACTCATCTGTACAGTCAGTGCTGATAAAGGACGGAAAAGAAATTCCAGGAAGATAAAAAACCCCAAACCCCAAAGTCAAAAAAGGCAAATCCATGTGATGTTTTGGCATCTCCAAGCTAAGGCTTCAAATGAGTTGAAAATAGATCATAAATTTGTGTTTGATACCTGGAATTGTAAGTGTCTTATACTACACATCTTTTATAAGATCAAGACCTCACTTTTTTTGCTGTTGTTGAAAATATATCAGATTTTATTTTTCTGAAAATTTAATGGTAGCAGTCAGCTAAGAAAAATTCTAACAAAAAAATAATTTTGAACTAGTCAGCTGCATAACTTATTACTAACTTCCATTTCTGGATGTTTTCCTGGTTGAAGGACTCCGTACTCTGTGTGCTTGTGTGCCTGAGTGCCAGCAACTAGATTGGGACTGTTGGCTGTAGGGCCCATGTACCTGCATGCCAGACTGAGGGGGACTGAAATGAGTGAAATTCAAGTGCCAGCAACTGTGACCTTGGATCATAGGAGCCCATGTATCTGTGGTGCCAGCAACTGGAGCAAGTGCGGGTGTGCAAGTGAATGTGTGTTTGCTAATGAAGGTCAAGCATGATTAGCTGCTTAGTAGATGAAGTGACTTGGGAGCTGGGTGGGTGGTGGTGTCTCTAAGGGTGGGAGAAGCTGGCTATGGAGAGACCAGGGGAGTCCCAGCAAACTGTTGGAGAGACCATTGGGTCTGGGCTCTCTAAGTACAAGATCCCTGTATGTGTATGTGTCGAGAAGGGGGGCTGGCTACTGGGGATCAGGGGAGACCTGGCCAATTGCCAGTCACCTCTGTGTCTAGGTATCTGTGGGGGCGTGAGTGAGTAAGGGAGTTGTGATACTGGCAACTGGAGTAGGGCTGCAGCCATGGGAGCTTGTATATACAAGTGCCACCAACTGGTCAGCCTGGAATCCAAGGGCAGCTACTGGGCAGACTGGGTGTCTGAGCCTAGCTACTGGAGGGGTCCACATTGTACATATATATATATATTTCCACTAACAGACCTCCATCCTGCTCAGCCAGAGAGGTGAACAGGATTAGGCTATTGCTGCTCTTTGTGTTCATCTGAGTACTCTACGTAGCCACTGGCTATATCTGTGTATAAGTGCTGTGTATCTGTATGTGTGTGCCTATAGGGACTACATGCTCAGCCTCACTACTGGTTGAAACTGGGGCCTTAGACCTTCAGCACCCTTGCATCTGTCAGGCTGTTGGATTTGTCGTCCCCTAACAGTATAAATGAAATCTTAAAAGTCTAATCAAATAATTAGTATTAAGTCCAGATTTAATCACTGCAGGAAAATAAAGAAAATGTGAAGAAATATTTTTTTTTCCCATAATGTTAATAACTGTTTAGCTTGGCTACTATGACCTGTTTTGGGAACTATTGTCCAACAAAAATGGGACACTGAAAGTTCAGATTGGAGGCCTAGAAGTTGTCATGTTTTCTAGGAGAAAAGTTTGAATGACCTACAGTGGTTTAATTCAAAACCCAGAAGATTTTGGAAAGATAGCAAAAGAACATTTTATCCATTAAACGCATGAGAAGAAATAAAAATTATACATTTCAGCCAAGACAACAGGAGAAACATTTCTGAAGGTAGAAACAGTCCAATGGTGAAATTCATTGCCTATAAAAAGTTTTTTGAATGCATTATTCAAATATCTCTTAAGAATAATGTAGATACAACTGATTTTATCTGAGGGGCAAACATTAGACATGATTTTGCACTGTTTCTTACAAAGTTTCAATGATTGCATAGGAAATCAATTTCAGGCCTAGGATCAGAATGGTACAGAAGTTACCCAAAGGTGTCCTGCAGGACTCATGGAAACTGGAGTAAAAAAATTAATTCAAGAAATGTTTTTCTGCACTTTGGGTAGGTTCTGGCTGGAGTAGTAGAATCTCCACAGGGGTCTGAATTTGCACTGACTGTTCCATGTTTGCTTTGCATTTCACTTTTCTGCATAGTTAGTCACTTAGTAAGGTGTACAAAAAGGGGACTGTCAGTTCTGAAAGGAAAACAGTAATAGAAATAAGAGAACTGAACCTTTTTCAAGGGGATGGGGCTGAGAAGATGCTGAGTAGCTGCCAAAAGTTATAGTCTTAAGCTGTCATGGTAATTCTAAAGAGCACAGGGCATTTGGGGGAAAAAACAAGCAATCCTCCTCCAAACCCCAACAAAACAAAAAAACCCAACACCCCAAACCCCTGAACTGATTCCGGCTGGTGTGGAGTTAATATTCATCATAGCAGCTTGTATTGTGCTATGTTTGGGTTTGTGATGAAAACAGTGTTGATAACACAGGGATGCTTTAGCTATTGTTGAGCAGTGCTTGCACGGTGTCAAGGGCTTCTCAGTTTCTCACCCCACCTCACCAGGGAGCAGGTTGGGGGTGCACAAGAAGTTGGGAGGGGACGCAGCTGGGACAGCTGAACCCAGCTGACCAAAGGGATATCCCATACCATATGATGTTGTTGTCAGCAATAAAACTGGGGGAAAGAAGGAAGAAAGGGGTGACATTCAGAGTGATAGCATTTTTATTCCCAAGTAACTGTTTATGTGATGGAGCCTTGCTTTCCTGGAGATGGCTGAACATCTACTTGCCAATGGGAAGTGGTGAATGAATTCCTTGTTTTGCTTTGCTTACATGCATGGCTTTTGCTTTCTCTATTAAACTGTCTTTATCTCAACCCATGAGTTTTCTCACTTTTAACTTTCCGATTCTCTTCCCCATCCAACTGACGTGTAGGTCAGAGAGCAGCTGTGTGGTGCTTAGCTGCCTACAGGGGCTAACCCAGAATACCTCCATACCAAAACCCACAGTTACTTACAGTCTTGTGTTGCTGAAAACATACCTCCTTTCCCCTTCTTTCCAGTGTTGTACTGACATTCAGAAGGATGCTGCATGATCAGTACTATAACTGACAGCAAATTTCATGGGCCCTGTAGACATGGAAGAAGGTTTAGTATTTTACATCAACAGTAGTTTGCCAGACTTTTTTTTTTTTTTTTAATCTAAAGTGTCTCCAAAGAAAAAAAGAAAAATTCCTGTCCCCTCCAACCCAAGAAAGGTAACAGTTAGAGACTTGTTATGCCCCAGTAGCATCTCAAAGATTACATGAATCATTCAAGTTCTTACATCGTTTTAAAGTTCATTTCTTTCATTTTGACAAAGATGTATGAGAGACCAAAAAGCAGATTCCATATGACTCATCTGTTTCAGCCTTATCTAAACAAGAAGAAACTCTCTTGAAACTGGAAATCTATGGTTTCTTCCTGACTTTTAGGAACTCTTTTATTCCTTCTGCTTCTAATAAATTAACTTTAGTTTTAGTATCAGACAGTAGCAGAGACCTCCAGGCTCATGTAATAGCACAGAGGTTGATAAAAGCTTAATTTATGCAAGAGACTGCCTTAGAGTCCAAATGCAGTATCACAGTCTACATGTCTGAAAATTTTAAAAGCCACATAATAATAGAAAGAAGCATTTTCCCATCATTCTGTTGCATACAGCAATTAATCGTCTGAATTATTGCAATGCTTTGCATTCTAATTATATGTAACTTTGTCTAAACATAAAGCAGAGATTCAAAAACTCCTTAGATACGTTAGATAAATCAACAGAACTGGAAAACATTCTATACCATAAAATGATCTAAACTTGAAAATTCATAAAATCAAATTCTGTGTATCATTGTAGAGGAAGAAATTAATTTCTCTGCTAGTTAGTATGCCATAGTCTTTTCTTGAAATTGAAAGACTATGATGTTTATCAACATGCAATGGTGTTTGTTCATTACATTGATTTTTATTATGGGTTCCCACAATTTGAAATAATTACAAAAGAAACAACAGAAACAGATTTTTGATTGTTCATTGTTTGTGGCATCTGTAGGAAATATGTTGGCTTGACATCAACCGTTAATGGGCTTTATTTAAAATTGAGGGAAAAACAGTTGCGAATTATAAACATTGTCTATAATGGAGCTTTGTAGTTTACATAATTATATTTTGTGAAAGAAAGGAGGCAAGCTTGGTCTGACTTCATTTTTCCATTAGAAAAGATTCAACTGTCTTCATCCCATGGTACCAGCTGCACTGTGCTTTGTATGAGATCACTGTGCTTAATTTCAATAGGCTGCAGAGAGAGTTTATTTTTTGAGTGCTGTCTTTTGCAGATGTGCCAAGGGAAAGATAATTTTGGTCTCTCTAATCATATACAGAAAGCTAGTCTTGTTCTGAAGCTTTACTTCACATGGTGCTTCCAGAATAGCCCTGTATAGAAATCATAGTTTCAAATTAAAGTACATTTTCAGTCAGTCTGTTTCCCATAAGGATTATCCAAAAGTACTTAGAATTTGTACTAAATATGAATACTTTGTTACTCAAGGGTATACTAAATGCTATTTGAAAAGAACATGTGTATAAAGACTTTGCAAATATAAGACCAATAATTTAAAAAATGGTATTAAATGGTCATGACAGGAACATAAAATTTGTCTCAACAGAACTTTTAGATACAAAACCCCTTGTACCTTCATCAAGAACTTTGGGCACTGAGCCCAGCTCTACAGTGAATATGACAGAACAAATTTTTCTTTTCCAAGGTAAGTTCTCATCGTGCTGTTTTAACTATAACTAAGTGCCTATGGAATAAAGTCTATGAAGTCGTAAACCTTACCCCCCCGCTTATCTGAAGGAATAGTGCATATATTTCCCTCATCACAGATGCTCAAGAGTAAGCCCAAAGTTTTATTTCATGTTTCTATTAGAACAAGGGATAGTCTTTGAAGTAATATCTCTTGGAATTGCCATTCTATCCTGTGAATTTTAGATGGAAGCTTTAAACTTCTGCCTTGCCAATACAGATGCTCAATTAAATAATTTTTACTGCCAAACTTTACTCATTTTTAAACTTAAAATCTCCTTGTTAAACTGAAAATCAATTTTAGATGAGTTATTTCCCAAAGTTTTTGGGAAATAATTGGCAAAGCATTAATTAATTAATTAATTAACTAAATTGCCCAATTGGCAAAGCATTTAAGATATTCAAGATATAAAACTATCACATTGGATTTGTATAAAATAATGAATAGAAACAAAATATTAAATGTACTAAGATTAAAATAATCACTGTGTGAATTTTTTCTTATTCCAAATAAATATTTCTGATAGTATCTTTCTTTTTTCGAAGGCAGATTAGTTACTGTTTTTAACAACAATAAAACTTCTGTGGACTGCATATGCATGTGGATAGAAAGGATTTGAAATGATCTGGTTAAGATAATGAAAACAGATTAGGCTAAAGAAAGGGACAATAATTGAAATTCGATCAATTTTATTGTATGGATCAGACAGTAAAACAGACCTGCATCTAATGGCAAAAAAACAAAACCAAAAAAATTCACAACGTAAGTACAAACATAAGAAGCAGTAAATATGACTATACATAAAATGCACTATAATCATAAAATTATTATGTGAAAAGACTACATTAGTCTGTGCAACATTAATGGCAGAAGACAAAGTAAGCTTTCTAATCTTCAAATATTATTTGCGCCTTGAAATGAAGGAGCAGAGAAATAATGAGACTATTTTTTTAATGTTAATCCTTTCTTAGAGGATTAGAAAGTAAAACTAGCAGAGCAGATCCTGACTATTTCTTAGAGCAAGCCTTTAATCACATTATAATGCAGCTGAACGTAGCTTGGTCGGGTGTTTATTTAATTATAATTAAATGCTTGCAACACATGTGTCAGTGACAATATCCCTATTGCTAGGCATCAGCACTAGGATATATGTCTAATGATGATTCCAGACTGAAGCAATTGGGAAGTGTCCTAAACATAGTCTCTGGTGGGTAATATCTGGGAAAACAGATTGCAGAGGAAAAAAAAAAAAAAAAGAGCTAATATTTTATTACCTATAATTGGGAAGGTGCTGGAATGACAGACCGAAGACATCTACGGACTCTAATGATACACAAATTGATCATTGAGAAATTTTCTGTAAATTGCAGTATCCTCTGCATCTTAAGTTACTACTTTTCAAAAGGAAGTGAGGTATGAAAAACACATAATTCAGTAACAGTAAAATAGGGTTCAGATGCAAAACTTTCCTCTCAAACTGTATAATGTAGTAAAACTATGTAACATAAATAATGTTTAACATTAACTGGTGATTGGGAATCCTGTCTCCAAATTCTTGTTTTCCTTGTCACATCTGGTCTCAGTGAAACCTGTACCTTTTTAATTAAACCACAGCTGGGAAACAAACTTCTTCAGCCTAGGAATCTCATTATAATGTAGTAACCACATAACAATACCACATAACAATAGGTAAGTGATCAGGTCAGTCATGACATTTGAGAAGATTTGAGTTCAAGGCTGTAGTCTAGTTTAGGCAGAACAGGTATTTCAATCTAAATCCTATAGAGATGCCACATTTACTGTCTGGTTATCCACCATCCTGTGTTACAGCTCCCTTCATTATTATTCAAAAAAAAGTATGAAATTTCTTAGTTTTGTTCAAGTGTTAAATGTGAATATTTGAAGTCTTGCAAATGATTCTCTTCCAGCATCAGTAATAACCTTGGGGTGTTCTTATAAAATTAATTCACTTCTCCCTGAGGACTAAACTGTTAGTGTGTCACAAAGAGACCATTGATTTCAATGGGTTTGATAGTGAGAGAAATAAAGGGTTAGTAAAACAGCTAAGAGATGCCACAAAACCTGGCAGATCAGACAATGTATGTGTAAGTAGACTATATATCTCACCTGTAATCAATATACAGAGCTATTTGAACCATCTGTACACCATCATCACTCGATGCAGCTAAGACATGCTCTATGCCAAATTGTTTGATGGTGTACCCGGTTAATTCAGAGGGGTCTATGCAGAACTTCATGCAGGCTAGAAGATGTGTTAAAGTCTTACTCCAAAGCTGACATCTGGCACACACTGACCTACAACAGCTAAATACCTACAGTTGAATGCTGGATGTCCATTAATCATCACGTGACTGATGCCGTAAATCCTATGTGTGCCTTCTTCAGATAAGCAAGACATTCTGAGGGACGTGAACTCTCTTTTGGTATTTCTGAGTCTCCTCATTGCAGCATCATTCAATCCTACTTGGAACAGTAGGAACAGGTGGTAGTCTGCAGGCTCTACCAGGCTCAGCAGCCTTTCTGTGACATCACTTATGTGAGTTCCCAGTAGACAGCAAACTTCTCTAGATATACTGTCTGGGCAACAAACAGGTGCTTTGGTGCCTCTCAGCAAGGAGTCTCTTATTACTAACACCCCACGTACTTTTCTGGTGGCACTGGTTCTAATGCGGGTGGGTGGCTGAACCAACTTTGCACAGTTGGCCTTTCCTGGGTATTGCCTTTTACTCACTCTCTCTTCATTCTCGAGCCCCAGGGCATTGTACCTGTTGTGTTGGGGCACTTCAGGGGGAAAGGGAAGATTCCTCCTCCTGCCCTGGGCAGAGATGAGAGTCCAGTCTCCTTTGTCTCATGAGCTGGTTGAGTCTGTCACCTCAGGGTTGGAAGCAAGCTTACCTTCCCTTTGCAAAGTCTGAAGGCAGGGCTGTTACTCAGCTTGTGACATTTGTGGATTTGATGGATGGACCACTCGGTGTTTAAGGAATTGGCTGGATGGTCGCACTCAAAGAGTTGCAGTCAACGGCTCAATGTCCAGTTGGGGACCAATGATGAGTGGCATTCCTCAGAGGTTAGTATTGGGACCAGTATTATTTAACATCTTTGTCAGTGGGACACAAAAAATGGACAGTGGGATTGAGTGCACCCTCAGCAAGCTTGCGGATGACACCAAGTTGAGTGGTGTGGCTGATACTCTAGAGGGAAGGGGGGAAGGGGTACAATACAGAGGTACCTTGACAGGCTAGAGAGGTGGGCCTGTGTGAACCTCATGAAGTTCAACAAGGCCAAGTGTAAGGTCCTGCACATGGGTTGGGGCAATCCCAAGCATGGATACAAGCTAGGCAATGAGTGGGTTGAGAGCCACCTTGTGGAGAAGGGCTTGGGAGTATTGGTGGATGAAAAGCTGGACATGACCTGTCAATGTGTGCTCGTAGCCCAGAAAGCCAATCGTATCCTGGGTTGCTTCAAAAGAAGTGCAGCCAACAGGTTGAGGAAGGTGATTTTTTCCCTCTCCTCTGCTCTTGTAAGACCCCACCTGGAGTACTGCTTTCAACTCTGGGGTCCCCAGCACGAGAAAAACATGGACCTACTCAAGCAGGTCCAGAGGAGGGCCATGAAGATGATCGGGGGGCTAGAACACCTCCTGAATGAGGACAGGCTGAGAGACTTGGGATTTTTTAGCCTAGAGGAAAGAAGGCTCCAGGGAGACCTTATAGCAACTTTCCAGTACTTAAAGAGGGCCTACAGAAAAGATAGGTAGGGATTTTTTATCAGGGAGTGTAGTGATAGGACAAGGGGTAATGGCTTTAAACTGAAAGAGAGTAGATTCAGATTAGATATTAGGAAGAAATTCTTCACTGTGAGGGTGGTGAGACACTGGAATAGGTTGCCCAGAGAAGTTGTGGATGCCCCCACCCTGGAAGTGTTCAAGGCCAAGTTGGATGAGGCTTTGAGCAACCTGGTCTAGTGGAAGGTGCCGCTGCCCATGGCAGGGGAGTTGGAACTAGATGATCTTTAAGGTCCCTTCCAACCCAAACCATTCTGATTCTATCATTCATTCTGTGATTCCTTGACAAACAAAACCAATGTGAAAATGTGCAAAATGTTTTGGAGGTCTACTGTGGGATCAAAACCTCTCTGGGACTGTCCCTCTAAGAACAACCATAGCTCCCATGTTTTTGTGGTTTCTTTGTACCTCAAAAGTTATATGAAGAAGAAAAGACACAATAAAGTGACTCGGCTAACAAGCATTCTCTTTTAACAACATATTTTATTGTGATTATCCTTTATTCACTTCCTAATATATCTTGCCAGTTGTATAGTCTTGGGAGGACCTAAGAAATTTTTTTTGACCCATTTGCAGGGTCACAAGAAATCACCAGAATTACATTACAAATAATAGTTCCAATTCTCTGCAGTAAAACCTGAGGTTCCTTGGCTGATGCTGAAGAAGTGGAGCCCTAACGGCAGTGCTCTTCCCTGGGTTATAAAGCTAACCATGGAGAAAGTAATTTTGAGCTGTTTTTCTTTCAAGGCTCAACAGCAATTTGTACTCATATTCTGATACTGGTCACATGAAGGATTTATATCGTACATGAGCATCTTTTTTATTATTATTATTTCTAATAACTATCATAACACATAGCCAAAGAGAATACAATTTCACTACTGACTTCAGTGGGTGAATAAATACTTCGATGGGAGAGGATTTTATCTATTAATAAAGAATGAATACATACTTTTTTTAATATCTAAAATCTACTAGCTAGTATAATATGTCTCAGGGATTATTCTCATGAAGCTTTAAGAGAAAGGCTTCAGAAATCAGCTTCTTTACATTAAAGGAACAGAGCCACAGAATCATTAAGGTTGGAAGAGAGCACTTAAGGTCATCTAGTGCAGCTCCCCTGCCCCAAGCAGGAGAAGCTACAACAGGTTGTCTGTGACTATGTCCTCTGGGTTTTTGAATATCTTCACAGCTGCAGACTACACAAACTCTCTGGGAAACCTGTTCCAGTGTTTGACCACCTTCAGAGTAAAACAGTGTTTTCTTGTGTTCACATGGAATTTCCTGATTTTTAATTTGTGCCCGTTGCCTCTTGTCCTGTTGGTGGCCACTACTGAGAAAAGTCTGGCTACCTCTTCTTCATTCCTGCCCATGAGGGATTTATACACCTGAGCCTTCTCATGTCCATGGCAAACAATCCCAGCTCTCTCAGTCTTTCCCTATTTCAGAGATGCTCCAGTCCCTTCATCGTCCTCATTGCCCTTCGCTGGACTTGCTCCAGTAAGTTTGTATATTTCTTCTACTGGGTAGAGCAGCACTGAGGACTGTACTCCAGGTGTGGCCTCACCAGTGCTGGGTGGAGGAGAAGGATCACCTCCCTTGATCTGCTAGCAACACTGCCTAATATAGCCCAGGAGGACTGTTGGCCTTTTTTGGTGCAAGGGTGAACTGCTGACTCATGATCAGCTTGTTACCCATGAGGACCCTGAGTGACTTCTCTGCAAAGGATAAGTTAAGAGGAGCCACAAGGGTGTGGGTCTGAGGAAGCTCTAGCAGCTTCTAACAAGCATGATCAGCTGCCCTTGACCTAGTTGGTTGCCACTTGATTAGGGAGGGTCAAGCACACTTTAGCCAGTGCTTGGGAGAGATATCTGTAAGAGACAGGCACAGAGCACAGCTATTAGTGGCAGCCAGCAATGCAGCAGTTTGTGCAGAAGAATATAAAGTAAAGGGGCTTCAGCTGAAGTTGTGCTTCCACTGTAACAGTCTCAGACATGGTGGGGTTTGGATTTTATGATCACAGGACTCTGATTGCAGATCAGCATCTGCTTTGGAGACATGGGATCCATCTCAGGTTAAAGCTGTTTTTGCCAGTAGGATGGCTGAACTTATAAGAAGGGTTTTAAACTAGGGATAATGAGGGAGGGAAAGAGTAACCAGCAGATCTCTGAGGCAGTGTGTGATGGATGCA
>NW_010972875.1:885850-886395 GCF_000737465.1 Haliaeetus leucocephalus | reverse complement strand
CTGTAAGAGACTGTGTTGGACTATATTTGTCTCGACTTTGCTGACCATTTGCTAGCCTCAGCATCCTGTTGCTGTGGGGAGTACATGCTGAAGGCCCTGAAGAAATCACCATATCCGCCTGAAGCTAGCAGTCTCTGTGGGAATGGCTGAACTCTTTGGAAAAACTGTGTATTCCTCCCTCGAAAAAGGAACTGCAAGGGACTGGAAAAAAGGAACTGCAAGGGATTGATAATCAGCACTTGAAACTGGGACTTTGTCATCGTCGTCTGTCTGCTGCAACCTGGAACTTGGACCCCCATCACCTGCACTGAGACCGAGTCAACGGGACGTTGCTGGCTTCGTGGTGGTGGTAACTAGTCTTGCTGCATCTCTCCCGTTTTCTTGCTTAGGCCTGCCTCTTTTTCCTTTCTTCTTCCCTCTGTCCTGTCACTATTATCAGTTGTTATAGGAAATAAAACTTGTAAGGTTGTACGGCATCTGACCTCATTTGTGTCTTAATCTCACTCAGGATCGTTTAAGAACCCTCCCCGATATTGGATCAGGAC
>NW_010972875.1:780728-885840 GCF_000737465.1 Haliaeetus leucocephalus | reverse complement strand
ACCCCTTAACCAAACTAGCAGTAGTTTGGTACAGGCTCCAAAGGAGGTAAAGGCCTGAGCCAGAGCTGGGCCAAGAACTCTTCTAGTTTCAATCTGTTCTCTGAAAATGCACAAAGGAGCAGAGTGACATGGTAAGCATCGATGCATATGAGCTTGGAACACCCATCAAGTGATTAACATATGAATAGCAGGTGTTTTTTCCAAAACTCATTTATCAAGGACCAAAGGCAGTTGCGTGTACAAGGAGTCTCATGCATACCTTTCCCAATGCACATAATTTGACTACAAGCCAACCACTTTATTCTGTAAATATGACGGCCTAAGCGAACCTTCTTTGAGCTCTCCCTGCTAGGCAGCATGGCTGCATGGCGGTGATCTCCCCTTGAGCTGAGGTGCCTCTCAAGGTTGTTCCTTGAGGCAGAGAGACCTTTTACCAATAGCAGATCTTTGGTAAGCGACTGGTATACATAACCTTGTAGTATTGTAATTTTGATTTTTGTCTGGGTAACTTTGATTTGTGCCTTGGTAGTTTTGAATCATTGTTCAAATGATTGTGCCATACAGTAAAAGAGTGAACCTTGCCATTGAACTTTAAGCCGTACAACATCATATTGAAACCACTTTCATTAATAGGTTTGGTGGTGATTCTTAAAAAGATTTAAATCACCCATTTGTGACAGTGACAGACAGGATTGCTGAGCAAAGAGCATGATGTGATGTGATGGGAAGGGATTACAAAATCAACAAAACAGGTCTTAAATGAGGCCAGCTCTACCACTTGCGTGTAAGCAAGGAACTACCTTCAAGACACCATTATGCAAAAATCCCCCAAACCCTCTCCAGGAACTCAACATGATGGAGTGTCTCTCGAAGTGCACCATAATGCCCCAGACTGCATGCAGTATTGGGAATGAACATAAAGATTTAGACATCTGTGTGCAGTTGCAAAGCTATGATCACAACCAAAAAAAAAAAAAAAAAAAAAGAGAGAAAAAGAAATAGTATCCTTGGATATTTCTTTGCTTTACTTTTAAGTATCAAAAGCTATAGCATAACCTTGGAGGCAACATGAAAGATGCTTTAGCCTTTCTACCCTAACTTTACAGAACTGCAATCTCTTGTCCCTTGGTTTGTTGTTTATTTAAAGGACAGAGCTAAGTAAACAACAGTATAAAGGTATTGTACATTATTCTCTTACTAAAAAAGAAAAAGCCTTCTAAAAATCTATAACATTTTTGGGTGCATATTTGCAAAATATATTACTTTTTTCTTTCTTCTTTGTTGCTCATCATCTAGTTACATTTTCACAGATTTCAGGACTTGTCACTTGTTTACATTTTCAATTTTTATTCAAATAAATGTTAGATAAATGACTGCCTTACCTTTGAAAAAAAGGGTTTACGTGGGGTAAATTTGAGTCTAAAACATTTTCAATTACTTGGGGTAAATTCTAGTCTAGAACATTTTCAAAGGGTTGTCTAAATCCTCACAAACACATCTATTATGACAGACTGATGTCAGTACCTCACATTTGTCTCAGAGGTACATGTAAGCAAAAAAAGCAAACCAATGTGGCTTCATATGAAATGTTTTAATCACCAGCTGGCTAAGACTACTAAACTATACATTTCCCAAGGAAAGATTATAGAGTAAAAAGCCTTAATCCTCATACCACCTCCAGATTTTCATGAATTAATGCATTAGTTCATAAATAAATTACATACTCAAACCTCTGCCTAAGCTAATGTTCAGTCATTTCCTTGGATCCCTATGGGTATCTGAGTGTTCACTCAGATTTCTTTAATTACTAGTCATCAACATCAGAAGGAACATTGAAGTCTCTCTCTCCCCTCCCCCCATATATACACAACACACTGACACATTTTTAGTAAAACCAAATGGATGGATGGCAATTAATGGACTACATTTTTACTATTTCCCAAAATAATGCTTATTAATTATTGAGAGAGAAAGATAATGTTACTTAGGATATTACAAATTTTTGATGGTATTTTTCACTTTTTCTGTAACTTTTTAGGGGTTAGTCGTACAATAATTTCTACTAGTTTTCACATTCCATGCTATCAGACAGTTAAGGAAAAATTTGTCAGTATCCAATTATTCAATTCTCTGGAAGATGTAATTCAGTAGGCAGCCTATGATATTGGTAGGCATTGTTTCATTCATTGGATGTCTTTGGAAAGATTAACAAGACCAGTTCTTTGTACGCAGTTGCATCGTCAAAGGTTGGAAAAGATTTGGTGATCTTAACATCAGTTTTATTGTATCTCTCAGGCTGAGGAGGGAATTCAAGTCCTGGGGAGAAGTAGAATTTCAGGTGTTTTCCTTTTTTTTAACATCTACTACATGACTTAAGCATCTCTACATGGTTAGTGCTATATCCAGGCATCAGATTCTTACATATTTACCAAGTAGGCTGAACAAGAAAAATTACTAAATAAAGGTTCTCTCCTCTTCCCATGATATATCAAGAAATGTTTTTGTTTTTCTTTTAAAGTAGAATAAATTAGTAGAAAAACACTGTTAAGAGCTTAGTAAAATGTCTGAGCTTGTTCAGCCAATTTCATTTCAAACCACAGATAACTATATTCTACCTGGTGAGGGTGAGGAAAGGAAGTCAGTGGATACTTAAAGGAATGTCAGTGTTTTTCAGAAGGAAAAAGAAAACAGTTGACATTTACACCTACATTCAGGATTCCAATCCAAAAAACACTGGCCAGCTAGGAAATGTGCTCCTCTGACATGGCTTCTGTTATAACCTCCACACTGAGACTGTTGCCTTCTGAAGATATCTCTCTGGAATAGACTGAATGCTGTTTAAAATATAGAGGTGATTATTAATATATTAATACATTTACAATCTGCAGCTAGCAGCTTCTATCTTCCAGTCCTATGTTACTGTCAGCACAACACTGTTTGTAAAACAGGAAAAAAGTATTTTTAAGGTCAGATGTTTGCTGAAAGGCAGCAGATAATTTTGTATTTAACAAATGTGTAATAAACATAAAATTCCTACTTACAAAATCACTGTGGGTTTTTTTTTCCTTTACTTGCTTTTGTTGAAATTACTATTGCACATTTTCATCTTCCTTAGACTGTTGCAGTAAGCACCCATAGGTACCTCCTTTTTATTACTTTGCCAGTAATCTTTGCTTTAGGCAGTCCAATGTCTGCAAGAAAAGATGTATAAAAGTAGTTTTTTAAGATGTCTTGAAGGTAGAGCTAATGTTAACTTCAAGTGTAGGAAGGAGATTAGAATGAAATAAAGAGCTTGTTCATATCCTGTTTTGGGAGACAAAATTTTTACATTAATAATACAGTATGATTGCTGAATGCTTAGCTGAATGTAACACTGAAACCCCCTGGATATTGTCAATTTAAATATTAACTACATTTTTCTAAAAATTTCAAATCAGAAGCTTAATTTCAAAATACAATTTACTCACCTCCTAAAATAAAGGAATTTTTATGTGGAAATTTGATTAAACAAAACATTTAAGGTTTTAGAGAAACAAAAATGTTGAAAATGATAAATGTTTATTTTGGCCAGAGGTTTCCTGAAACAATTACAACATTTTTGTTTTCGTGTGTTGGTTGTTGTCACTTCAGAGAAAAGAGAAAAAACTAAAATAAAAAAAGAAAATGAACAAGTCCTCAGCTGTTATAAATCATCATTGCACAGTTAATGACCATGAGTTTTACACCCAATAAGGAAAAGACTGAGCTGTACAACAAGATGAACAATCCTGAGAAGCTGGAGGATACCTAAAGTTTTTCAGTCTTAAGAATGCAAAAAAATATTTAACGTCAGTGTATTTTGAAATTTAAACTGTTACCTTGTTATTATAAACCTAAAACCAGTAATGTGAGGTGCTGAAAGCTTTCACATGCTTAAATCTTGTTTTGATGTATAAATACAGGTTTTCCTGTTAGAATTATTACATAAATCAGAAGTGGCTACTGGTATCAGTGGAATCACTCTGGCATAAAGGTGGCAGAGATGAGAATGGTCAACTTACTACAAAAAAGATGACTATATATAAATATATACATGTCTGTGTTTGTGTGTGTGTGTACCATACAAATATAGATTATATATAGGCACTTTCATGTATGTAAAGTATGTATATAAATTATCTATCAAGATTTTATAATTTTGTTGGAATTACGAGTAAAAAGAGTTGTGTGTGAGTAGGCTGGTAATATATAACATTTTCCACTATTAAATCTGCATTCCATGTGTCTCTACTGCTATTCCCCCAGCCTGGAGTCCCTCAATGACACTTGTCATAATCTGCGTCTGCTAGTTTAGGCAAAAGAAAACTTCCCAGTATGTTCCAGACAGCAGGAGGTTAACAGAGTGGGTGGATCAGTAAACAGCACTTCAAAGACTGCTCATATGCTCCATGGATATTTCATTAGCTCTTTTTGCTGAACTCAGGTACTTAGAAATACTGTGTATTAACCATTTCAGGTATTTAGAAATGCTGTATTGAATATATATTAGTCCCTTTTTTTTTTCCCCTCACCCCCCCCCCCCATCAGTCCCTTTCACAACACCCTAAACTAATCTCAGGGTATTCACCTCTCCATCCCACAGGTTTTACCTTGTGTCTTAAAAGGAGTAGAAAGGAGCCTTACATTACTTTTGAAATGGAGATTTTAAAAGTTAATTGAATTTATTTTCTCCCATTTCACAGATCAACATTTATCTATCACAATAGATATAATGCAAGAGTGTGTACCAAACGTATGGAATGCTTATAGGTAGAAACCATAGTATCTGGAAATTAAAGTCTAAGAAACTCCTGGGCATGACAGTAAATCAGAGGCACAGCAAAAGAATGCAATTGGTTTCAGCCATCTTTCAGAGGAGCTTAAACTTACCTATATGAATACTGTGTTGGAAGAAAATATCACAGAGAGGGGAGAGTATATGATTTTCAAAGTCCTGGTAAATTTTTGTTCCATTTAGCAATCAACCTAGTGCTTAGAAATGGCACTGTAATCTAGGGTATACATTAATATTATTTATTAGTTTCTAGGAGTATTCACAGTGAACCAACACCAAAAAAAAAAAAGATGTTACTTTCAGCAGGAATCTTATATTCTAAGTCTTCTGTAGCTAAGGTAACATCTAAGAGCAATTAGCCTCAATCAATTGTTGATTGTATTAAGTTCAATAGTGCAAACTCACCCAGAGCAAGTATAACCCTCATAAAACTGAGCAGCATACACTCACTAGAATAGATAAGGTAGTTTCATGTTGAAAAAAAGCATTTTCAGCAAAAGAACTAGAACTTCCAAGACCTGTTTAAAAAGAGGAAATATTCCTAACAATGACTAACAAACAATGCTTTGCCATTGCTTTGTCAAACACCATCACATCAATTTGCGGCTCAGGGTACATGGTACATAGAGCTCATAAACATCCAGATGACTCACAATCATAAATATCTTTCAAATTATAATTTACATTACTAGTTAAAGAACAGCACCAAGATATTATATAATGTTGGGGGGGGGGAAGAATTACTTTATTGCATTACAGATGTACAATGTTTTAGGAGCTTTGCTGAGTCAGGCTACTGAATGAACATGCTTGCCTCTGATGGTCTACCACCAGCAAAAGTACCTATCTTTCTTCTTACAAGGATCTGATTCAAAGGTCTTTGAAGTCACTAACAGAGACTATCTGCTGTCAAATCAGATCTTGATTTTCTAAAAAAGGGATTATGATATAATGAGAAATATTGTCAGTGTTAATTTAAGCGTTCAAAAGGATTGTGCTTGAACTTCATTAAGATATTTTATGATAAACTTTCATTCATAAAAATTTCTTAAAACTTTAGCTTTTATTTTCAGTTGGGATGAAGTAAAAAAGTTAATGGTCTCACTGCCTTTCCTAGTGCCAGAACCACTGTAGTGCTACACAGCTAATTGAGACAAAACCACAGCCATTAAGAAAACAAAATACATCATGAGAAGCTGCTGGGAATTGTCACACACAAGGAGTATGTGAGCTTCATACACACTGGGGTATTTTAGAAGCAGACAGGCATCTAAATAAAGGAGCTTTCTAAAGGCATGTCTAGTGGGATTACAAAAGTAGAAATATTCTAAATGCTGTATGCATAAAGTGAAGTTCAGTGTATTTATTTTCCACCTTGGGAAGCAAAGTAAAAGTGAGTGAAAGTATGAAATCCCTTGAAACTCTGTGTTCCTCCATTTCAAAAGGCCAGAAAATTGTTTTCTAAAGGGTATGAAACATATTTGAGAGGCTATGAGACAAGGGGAGTCAAAAGAATCTCAGTAGACATAATAAAGGGGGGTGAAAGATGATGTTTAGTGCTTACATTGTTGAAATTAGCTGAGGTAGAGACAGTCCTTGATAAGAAGAGCTGGTCCCAAGAACCAGCCAATGAGGTAAAGACAGTCCTTGATAAGAAGCAGGAGCAGGCCCCAAGAGCCAGCTAAGACTGGTCTTGCGGCTTGGGGGAATACCAAGAAATCACTGAGCCTGCGCAAGGAAAAAGGTTACTAGCGGTGACGAAGAGGAGTCATCTATCTTCTGAGTTTTTTAAGCACTGTAATACCATTGAGATACTGACAAACTTTTTTTTTTAAATGTAAACTTCTTGTTAGACTAGGGTGATTATAAATATTCTCTCCTTTCAGGTGAAAATTGGACAACCAGAGACCTTTTGTATAAAAAAAAAATATGAAGGAGTTCCAAGAAAATGAGGTAAATCTCATTATTAGACCTTTTTCATTATTATTTTGTAGAGAAGTTAAGAAAAGCATGATGCATGAGAAGAAAGATAAGCCTTCAGCTAATATTCCTCAGGTCACTATTGTCAAGTTTGCTGGTCACTCTCCAGTGTGTTGCTTTTCTTGGAAAAAAAAATTAAACATGGACTACCACCACCCCCCTTAATTCTTAAGGCATATATCATGCTTTATTAGTTCCTGCATTAAATGTTCTACAATGTGCTTGTTAGTTTACAAAACATTTACAAAAGAGATAATTTATAAAACTGTCACAAAAACAGTTGTCTCTAATTAGAATAAAGCAGATATCAGAAAACACCCTACTAAAAATACCAGCTTTTGAACTGACTGGAAAACCAAGACAGAGGAAAAGTGAAACATGAGAAGAAAAAAAAAATGCATTTTATGGTAAGTTTATGCTGAAGAACCTGTTTATATAACTTCTGTTTATAGTGCTAGGAACATATAAAACAAATGGATTTATCATTCCAGTGTGACTGCAAAATACTATTCACCAATATATCTGAGGGACCTAAAATGTTTTCTTTAAATACAAATAATCCCAGGGGGCCATTGAGACTTCCTTTAATATTAGTACAAACTCTCTCTACATATCTTCATTTACTTCATCCTAGTGACAGAAATTACAATTCTTACTAACAGTCTCCTTGCTGTTCACAGCATTTGGATATACCACTCTTTCCTCAACAGTCTGTAGTCTGTCTAGGACTTCTAGCTAATGGAATTTAAACAGTTTCCACATGTGCATGGCAGATGAACTTGAACAGCTCTGACATCCATTGTTGGAAAAAATGATAGTGGTGAGATACTAACAACTGCCATATATTTTCCAGAATTTTCTTTATTAAAATTCTACCATGACTATATAATTAATGAAATCCAACTTTTAGCTACAAATTCACAAATTCAGTCTGTGTTAAACAGAGATCCCCATTTGTTATGTATGATGTCTGATAAACATGCTGTAGAACAAATTTGAGCCCTAAGTTTATACACGTTTTTCAGTTAGCAATGTAGTAGATCTAACAACACTAATAGTAACACAAAAAAACCCTGGACTTTTTGAAAGACTGCTTTTTGCCACATAACTTCTCAGGCATGACTCAATATATACACATGAACACAACTCTATGCTATGTAGTCTCTCATCAGAGCACAACTGATACTGCAACATAGATAACATCTGTGTACTTCCTTTTGACTGACAGATATTAACTGATTAACTAAAAAGGCTGCAAAATGAATTCTAGTTTTATTCATGAAAATATTTTAAAAACATGGGTTTTGGTACAAGAACATTGAAAAGAACACTAAAAGAACTTATATTTTTAGTTATTCACAGTTTTGAAGATAGTATCTATGTACTGTGTTTATAATAATAATGATTAAATACATCTTGCTAGCATCACTGAAATTTAAGCCTTGCATAAGTATTTCAGCTTGCATAATATGTATGATAAAGGACAATAAAAGTAACTCTATTGATTTTCACTGTTATTCCAGCTTTACTGTCATGTAAATGGGATTACAGCCTGACCTACAATTTATGATGTTTTAATCTATATTTGTATCATGGGAATTCTTATGTTTCAAATGGAGTATTAGAGTATTTCAAATCCTTTACCCATGGGGATTGCAATTCTATTTCTTTTAATTTTCCAGTTAAATAAATGAAATAAAATTCTTAGTGCCCATGGGAACCTACTTGTCAGCTCTAATACTGCATATTTTTATTGTCTCTTAGGAGGTAGAAATTTTGAGGTATCTTCATTAATATTCACAAAGTCCAGTAGCTTTCTGGATCCATCTCATACAAAAAGCCTAAGGAAGGTCAAACAGAGAGATGAATCAGAGAAAATTAATTTCTGGTCAAGAAAGGGAAAAAGAAACACTATTTCTGCATCTTGTCTTCAAAATCATAGTTACAAAATACCTAGTTTTACATTGAACAAGTGGGCTCACCAATAATTTTAGGAAGCAATAATGAAGTATTAAAGTCTATTATTAAATAGTCAGGAAAATACACTTAAAAAATGCTTTGTAGTTTCCTAGAGTAGTTTACTAGATTACATACGGAAAATGAGAATTCATCTGTGGAACAGTTTTATAGAATTTAAAAACATATAAACATAATTAGAACTAACACAAAAATAATGATATATATGACTTATTGACAAGGCCAAAATATTAATAGTGGCCTGTGGTGGGTTGACCTTGGTTAGCTGCCATACGCCCACCCATTCTACCTCCTCAACAGGACAGAGGGACAAAATAAGATGGAAAAGCTCGTGGGTCAAGATAAAGATAGGGAGACCACTTACCAATTACTGTCACAAGCAAAACAGACTTGAATTGGGTGAAATTGCCAATTAAAAATACAGTTGGATGGTGGGAAAGACAAAAAGTTAAGACATCTTCCCCACCACCCCCTTTTCTCCAGTCTCAACTTCAGTCCTTCATTCCCAATTCCTCTGCTTCCCACCCCAAGTGGCACAGGGGGATGGGGATTGAGGGGCTGTGGCCAGCCTACAACAGTACTTCTCTGCCACTCCTTCCCATCGTGTTTGCTCTAACATGGGTTCTTCCCATGGACTGCAGTCCTTCAGTATAAACTTAGTCCAGTGTGGGCTCTTCACAGGCATTAGTTCTTCGAGGGAATATCCACCTGCTTTGGTGTCAGGTCCTCCATGGGCTGCAGTGTGGATATTTGCTCCACCATGGTCCTCTCCACAGCCTGCAGAGGAATCTCTGCTCCAGCACCTGGAGCATCTCTTACTCCTCCTTCTTCTCTGACCTTAGTGTGTGCTGGATTGTTTCTCATACCTTTTTCCTCACTCACTGCCTGTGCAGTGTTTTGCCCTTTGTTAAGCATCTTTTCCCAGAGGTGCCACACACTTGACTGTTGGGCTCAGCTGTGTCCTGCAGCGGGTCATTGTAGAGATTGCTGGAACGGGCTGTGAGGGACTGGATGGAGTTAATGCCTCAAACACCTGTTGTGATGGACAGAGACCGGGGCCTGGCTTTTGCAGTTCAGGGAAGGAATGGAACTTGCTTTCAAGGCTGCATAGCAACACCACATGTGAGGGACTGAAAGAGTTAATGTCTCAAACATTGTGGTGGGGCAAGTTCTGCACAACAATGAACCCTGCATAACAAGGAACTGTAGGTGAGAAGCCAATCAGCAACAGGACAGGGAGGCTGTGCTGGAGGATGCACAGCTCCCTGTTCTGATACGCTGAGCGTGGCAGCTCACCAGGTATGTCCAAAGATCAAACAATGGTCATGTCTGCAGGGAGGGAGAAGTTACTCCCCAAACGACCTCCAAGCCCACCGACCCATTTCCCAATGGTTCTGAAAGAACAAATCGCACAACACCTAATTAGCCTAATGAATTCAAATGCCCACCTGAAGGAGGGGCAAGGAGAATATAAAAAGGCATGAATTGAAGCCCAACACGTGCGTGCCCTCTGGAACTGGACCCCTTGGCTGACTGGACCAACACTGGACCCGGGACTGGTGAAATCTTTTTCTTTTCTTTTCCTCTTTCTCTCTTTTCTCTCTTTCTCTCTCCTTTTTCATAATCCCTACAAACATAAAACCGTTGACCGAGTCTGGGACTAGGAGTAGATCCAGCTGCCCCTGGGCCCTTCTCTGAGAAGGAGTCTAGATAGCAAGGGCTTCCACTCTGAAACTCATGACTCAACGGGAGGACTCTCCTTATTGTCTTCCCTGAACTGATGTATATGGTTACCAGGGGTTACATGGTTTACTGGGGTAGTTTCATGCCAATCCCTGTTGTAAGAAACCCCATCTCACAGAGGCCACTACTGCAGCCCCCACCAGCTGCCAAAACCTTGAGATTACACCCAATACAGAACCTGTGTTTCTATTCATGGTAAGAGTTGGCTCTTCTGTTATATTGAAATTAAACTGTTACAAGTAGTTTGAGATTGAAGTTTTTAGTGACAAATAATCTACATAGTTTTGAACCTCTAATCTAGTGGGATCCTGGTTATTTCATTCTCCAGAGAATGATTTATTTAATAAGAACTGTAAGCCATTTCCATACTAGTAACTTTACATAGTAAATAAGAGCAAGCTAAAGTAAGTTTAGGGAGTACTTGCAAAAATGCAAATATCAGTGAAGCAAACTTGAAAGTGTTACTGCTTTTTGCATTAATGAATCTGTATTCAGTTTCTAAGACTATATTATTATTTGTCTTTTATTTTTAATAATTTAAAACAATCTCATAAATTCCAGAAAATCATAACTGAAGGGAACAGAGTGTGTCCTATTCAAATAATAAAAAAGGGTTTAGTCTACACTGTTTAACTGCATCCACTCAACTATTTAAAACTTCTGTGATTTTACAGCATCACGTGATCTAATTTGAAACAATCTTTATCAGTAGTTTGATGTAATTACATGGTTAAGGTGTAAGCTTTAACTTTTGCTATATAGAAGTTAGATGTCTAGTCTAAGCTTACTCAGCTAGGCCATCTTTGTGGTCAGCGATGTCTCCAAGAGTAATTCATGGTATGCTAGTCTAGGTGTATTGTCAGATGGGAAGGATTTATGACAGGTTAGTTTCTTTTAGCACAATACCATCTCTTTGCTGACCACAGAGAATTATAAAGCATTAGTGAAGACAAATGTGTACCTGACTTACACACATAATTTGTATGTAGCTAAATTTAGGTAAAGTTAATAATGAATGACATTAGAATAATCAGCAAGATGTTTATCATATTTTATGGATTTGGATCAAATGCTAACACGGACTGCACATTGCAAGTTTTCTTTGAAACTATTTGTTAAGTGTCCTTGACTGAATGATTATATAGGAAAGCTCATTTTATAATTTAGCAAACATCTGAAGACAAAGTTTTATTTTTTAGGAACTGTTAATAGTGCCTTTCTGAGACACTACAATAGACAAAATTCCAAGTATAAGCAACATGTATAGGAAGTACATTCTGCACTACCTCTGCGTAGGTAAAAAAGAAAGACATTTGAATAATGTTTTAAGAAATGAAGCCAGTTTTCCAGTGGGAAAAAAAATGTGTCACTTACTAAAAAAAATAGTCTCATAATGACAAAAACATATCTGTCTATCATAACAGAACAGATGAAGAATTGCATACAAATACAGAATTTAAATTAAGAACTGCAGATTTTGTATATCTGGCTAACAGTTTTTTATGATCAGAATAGGAAAAAACAATCCACTGTTCCAGAATTGAAAAGAAATGAAACTTGGGATAAAAAAAAAGAATGTAAAAATGTAAATATGGTGGAAGAAAACATGAAATATTTTTGTGAAATTTTACTTAAAATATTTTCTTCGGCTGTGCATCCCATAACTGCATTCCAACACAATTTCAAGGTTTATTTTTAAAGAATTTTTTTTTCTGTTTTAAAATATAAACAAATATGTATACAATTATTGTCCATATAAACTACAATTCTTGCAAATTCTGAAATGATCCTATGACATCTATCAAGGAATGTTTATATTGCAAGCACCAAGGAAATAGAAAGAAGAAAAAAATGGAGGCTCTTTTTCAGAACTGAACATTAATGACTTTCTCTCTTTTGTATTGGTCTGATACTTGTTGAAGGAGTGCTACATTTTCCAATTTGATTTTCACCATCATAAAACGAACCCAGTCACCTACTTCATTAACCCATTCATCCATTTTGAAGCTAATTCAACCACTTCTGTATTCAGAAAAGAAAATGTGACTCGCCCCAGAGAATTTTAAATGTAAAATGTTCCATGAAAAGATTTCTCAACACTTATGCAGATTTTGAAATAATGCAAAGTTCTGTCTTATTTTGATTACATGCTTTAGATTAAATATCAGTCATATAAATGCTGCTCAGAATAATGAACCTGTCATATCATGCTTGCTGAGAAAGTAAAGTATGTAACAAGATTTTTTGTAATTTTAACTTGAATACTTTAAAGAGGTTTTATAAGCTTCTTTTTTCACTGTAATTAACAGGGAAAACTTACTCCTTTCCCTTGTCATTATTCCAATAGTGCTTTTTCTTCCCTCATTGACACAGTCACAACATTTGTTGATAGAAATAATTGTACTTATTTCCCCTATAAGAATTTGTGTAATAGCTGTCATTGACGAAATTTCTGAAATATGAGGGGAAAAGGAGCAAATTAGTACTTAAACAAGGTTCTTAATATTACTGCTTGTTTAGAAAGCAGTATTCCCAGAACATGACAATTATTAAGGGACATATCTACAGACAGGGAGAACTACTGTGTTGCTAAATTAACAGAATTTCCTATTGTTTTTTAAATCATTATTGGTATTTCAGGCGCTCCTGCATATCCCCATAGAGACTGGATACCCTCTCTTTGTTTAAAGATATCAAGACCATATGGGGGGTGGGGGTGGGGAGGAATTTCTGCAGGAAATGCAGAAAACAATCAAACAAACAAAACCCAGGAACAGAATGGTGGTTTTCTTCCTTTATTTGCATTTAAATGATAAATGAAATGTCTTAACAGTATCACACTAGCAACAGAGGACCACTCTTACCTCATGGAGCTTAATAAAATCTCTCACATAACTAGAGAAACTTAATGTTAATATACAGCACACCATCAAGAAACCTTTTCCAGGATCTTTTTGAGAATTTAAAAATTTGCCTTAGAATTAAACAAGAGTACTTAGGGTTCTGCCTTTCTTCCCCCCTCAAAGCAATGAATCATCTATTGATAATTAATTTCATCCACAGCAAATAAAATATTAGAATACTAGTGAATGCAGTCTGAAATAGAAACAGAGAAAATACATAGAAATGTTTTGGTGACAAATATATAAATTAAGCTTTTTGCTAACATACCCGTAATTTTGAAATTTAGGATACCCCAGATCTAAAATCTATACCAAGCATTCCTTTCCTAGAACATCCTTGCCAAAATGAGGATAGAAAGGATCTTCTTGAAGCAAGTATGTCTCAAGTATTTCCCTAATTACATTTGCAAATCAAAATATTATATTACTAACTTACCAAGGTGGATATCAAAAGACTAAGATGGCTTTTATTTATGAGGATAGCTAGTATATCCATTACCTTCATTTCACAGCACCGTAGTCCTCATGAATCCAAGATCCTCCATTACACAGTCCTCATGAATCCAAGATCTCATGAATCTTATGGAAAAACGTGCTAACTAACATCTTTGCTTGTTACAGTCTTTTTCTCTAATTTTATGGAAAGCTTGACCAAGCTATAGGTCTTCAAATTCTGTCCCACAGAGAAACAGATCTTTTTCCAGTACAATGTTGTATGTCCAAAATGTAATGGGCAAATTTACTTTTACATGAAAAATGTGAAATATCCCATACCTCTACTGAACCTTTCTATCTTACAATCTCAGTTTTAACCTCAGAATCGGAAGTCTAGCCATTTTCAGTCAACAGGATGCAAACTCTGGATTAAACATGTTCTTTTGAATGTCTTTTAATCCTTTTTTTAAATTATTATTTTTTTTTTTTAGAATTTTTTTATTTTATTATGACAGGATTAATTTCAAGCTTCATACCCTAAACTTTATATAGAAAAAAAGGAAATATATTAATACGTGTAAGCTATATAGACTGAAAATCACTTTTGATGAACTGCAAAACTCTACTGTAGCTTTCCCACTAATAAGCAAACAGTAATTTACATCATAAAAGACTTTATAATATATATATTTATTTAAAGAGTGAAAAGAGTCTAAGGAAAAATAAATAAAGGCAAACAATGCAATTTTAAAAGAATAACGATAAGCTTTAAAATGTTTATTAGTACAATTTCTCCTATCCTCCTATCTGTAAATGAACCGGCCATATGAAATGAGTCCTTAAATTAATCCTTACAGAAAACATTGAAGAAAGTGAAAAATTATAACTAAATCAATTTAAAAAAAAAAATTTTTACCATTAGCTGATGTGGCTTTCTTTCCAAGCAATACTTCACCAGATGCTGTTCTCTGAAAACATGCAAATAATTATATTCTTTTTTTTAAACAAAATCAAAAAGGAAATTATTTTTTTTTTCTACAGGAGAAAAAAATCGTGCAATCATAACCCATACTAGCATTAGTTGTTGTAAGTCCAGATAAATAATGGCTAAAGGAAAGAAAATGAAATCTGAAAGTTAATTGCATGAAGTCAGAGGAAATAAATTGTTAAGAACACCTGATAATATTGCTATGCTACTACTGGTATTACAGGTGGGGTTCAAATCTTGTGATAAACTAGTCTGATATAAAGTCTGATAATCACTATACCTCTCTTCAACCTCAGACTGGGAAAGAACTTATCTATATTTGAGGAGCAGCACAAGATTAAAAAAAGAAATCTTATTTACATGAGTCATATTGGTATCTGAGCAACCAGGAATACATAAAGAATCGATCTACTTCAAAGAAGAGTGCATGTATTATGGCAGGAATATTTACATAATCCTTGGGGAAAAAAAAAAAAAAAAGGAAAAAAGTTAAGGAAAGACTAAAACCCTAAGGCCAAAGTTAACAGATCTATTGCATAATTTTTAAATAAAGAACTGTTTAAAAGACATGGTGGTAGCTGGTACTTACATAATATGGCATAATTATTCTGAGAGTATTTGACATTTCCTGTGTAGCCATGCTTACTCTGACATATGCAGGAAGATAGAGTACAAGTGGAGGCAATAAAAAAAAAATCCTTGACTTACCATTTTTTCACTTTCCCTTTTCTTGATTATCTTCTAGGCACTCAGTACAATAGAAATAATTTGAAAAATGTAAATAATGTTTAAACAGCTAATATTGTGAATGCTTAATGGAAGGAGATAAGCGGAAAATTCTTTAAAAAATCTTTTTTTAAAGGAATCTTTAAAAATTTTGTAATGACATGCTACCTTTCTAGCTTATAGAGAAAAATGTCTTTTATTACCTGTTTAAGTACCTAAATAACATTTGGCTAAATTTTAATATCGTAATATAATCATCAATATTAAACCCGGAATCTGAAGACCCTTGGTTATGCTGAATAATAACTGTCCCATGAAGACCTCTGCTGAAGATAGTGTTAATTATGATGAACTTGTCATTCCATTTGACCATCAAATATTATAGTACATATTAGAAAATGACATATAACTTAGGCAAAGATAAGAATCCTTCATTGTGTAATACATTCATTCGCATATCTGGAGCTGGTCTGGTGCTTTGATTGAAATATGCATAGCTGCCATGTTTTCATTTGGGATATCTTATTAGCTGTATTAGTCTATATACAAGAAGTGTATCTTACCATTTAAAAATGACTGATCAAGGCTGACGATTTTAACATTTATGTAAAAGACTTACATTTTGCTGTAAGCTGAGGTGGTGAGCTAAGAGTACAAACACATTTCTGCAGGACAAGATGAAAAAAATTTCTCAAGTTTTCTGTTTTGTGAAGTGTTTTTTCTGTATTTCCCCAAAACTGCTGATGTTCACTGTACACATAAAAATAGACATTTATATCTATATAAAAATTCCTGTAAATCAGTGAGGTACTTAAGTTGTAGACCCTACTAAATGGACGTGATTGAAAGCTCAAGTCCTTCCTTTTCTGTTGTCCAACAGATCAACTTATTGGGCGGCTTTTTTTCTGGAAAAAAAAAAAAAAAAAAAATCTTGTGATGTATTTGTACCTTCTAGTTCCAAATATCACTGTAAGAACTTCCTGAACTTTTTTTGTTCAATAAACATGAATTCCTGCCCTCAGTTAATGGTGAAAGCTTTACGGTCAGTTGTTACAGAAGAAAGATAATTCTTTCAGCATTCTGGTTCTGTCTTTTGTTTAAAGTTTTTGTGTATGTAGCAGGAAGACTGACAAGTCAAGAATTGCAGCTTAAAATGGGTCCTTCTCCTAAGAGCCTCACAGCCTTGCAAGTCTTTAGGCTATCAGTTGTATAAGAAATAACTTTATCTTTATGTATCTTCCTGTGTTACTTTTTAATTCTGCCTGACTGGAACCAAGGTACAGAGTCCATAAAGTCAGTAACAGGGGGACAACCTAAAATTCTTTCAATTTCAGCTTTGCTCATATAAAGTCTTTGGAATTTCATTTTGCAGAAGACATTAACAGCTCAAGTATTTGTTCTGATGAAGATAACATTTTGGCAATAACTGACTATGAATAGAAATTCATTTAAGGCATGAAAAGACAGAAGCTAAGTTTGTAAACTTATAATGTATTTACTGCTGGACAGAAATCACAGGAATGTGTGTAAGGAGTTAATTGTGGTATTAATCACATCTAGATTCACTTGCTCTACAGATCTCCTTGAGAAAGACCATGAGAAAGAGATCAGGTCTCTGTGGTCTGGAGTTACTCACAACTCAAACTAGTAAAAACCTCTGGAACAGAGCAAGAATAAGACTTTTTTTTGTGTTGGCCTCTCTGTAAGTGATTGCAGTGGAGCCCAAAGGCTGGGCTACTGTTTGTTATACCTCTTTTCTGTCAGGACTGTTTGAATTAAAGATTGTGATGTTCCTGATACAGCTGCAGGTTTTTAATGTTGTTGTTTGTGGAGTAATCACATAAAATTATCTGAACAGGATAAGGTAATTTGGCAGAAAAGATCATCTTCTGTACACATAAGTATATCTAGGGTTATTAATTAGTAGACACTTACATGGGAAACTGCTCTGATCTGCTTTGCTTTTTTGTTTTTTACACACTCTTTCAGAGCAAAGTGAGAATCAACTGGGTCACCTATGAAGCAGCAGACTACAAAGATTGCAGTTCTTTATACATCTGTTGACCTGCAGCAACTACTCATGAACATCTCAAGACAAAGACTTCAATTTACTACAGAAATAGAAAGTATAAGTTTTTAGCATAAATTCAGAAGAGACATTGATTTAATACAACTGATGACCAATCTCTCAAAAACATGTCATTTTTCCAGAGAATTGTTTTCTTTAATCACATTCATAAAACTCAATTTCTCAAAACTATTGGTGGTCCATTCATTTTTTATTAAAACAAATTGCATAATACCCACATTCCATCTTTGATATTGACATTGACCACCAAGGCAAAAGAAAGTTAGAAAATATAGTTCTGAAATACAGCTTTATAATGTATTTCAATCTATCCATTGCTTATTTATTTAATTTGATTGTTTTCCTTCTAATTCTGTTACTTATTACAAATTATAACAAAATATATAACAATTTTACCAATAAAAACTGGATTGTATTTCTGATGTTTTCCAGTACTGTCATTCATAAGTAAGCTCTGTTAACTGGGTAATACTGTGCTTAGGTTTAAGAATTTTGTATTCTCTGCTGAACATTTACATGAAGATCACTTGCACATAACAAGGATTCGATAAATTATTTATGTTCATAAATATCTTTACATACATGATTAATTCTGTTGAAATCAAGAGATTCATCCCTTTAAAGTGAAGTATACATTTTATTATCTTTCTGATTGAGGCAATTTGAAGAAAGAAAATTAAGAAGAAAAAGTCTATTAATTGTAAAATAAATTGTTATTATAAATGAGTGAGAAAACTTTATGTTATGAATGATATAAACAAGCATAGCAAACTTTGTTTTTTCAAAATCCACCATGATTTCAGCTTACGTGAGATGTTTCAATTAAAATGTATTTTTGTTTCTTTTCATAATTATTTATAAAATACATTTTTACAACCACATTTTGGTCTATTGATTTTTCATGATGGTTTCTTTTAGTAATTAACTAGTATGCTATATTTTTAACCTGTCTTGTAAAGAGCAATTTCTTTCCCCATGAACAGGAAAGTAAAAACCCACATAAACTTCAAGATAGCTGACAAATGCTTCCAAAACAAACTCACAAAGGCATTATTTACATGACTACATGTAACACATTGTCTATTAAGTCTACAAGCAAAAGTAAGAAAAAAGCAAATTTAATAACATGGAAAATAATTTCTTATTTCAGGCAAGTGCTTCAAATTGCATAAATAAATAGTATTTACTATATACATAGTGATATGTGTACGTGCATTTACAAATATGTAAAGTTCCCTACCTCCTCTTGTTGGGTTGAACATCAGTAATTTGGCTAAAAGTGGAATGCTGATTGCACTAGAATTCTTCCCACCTGCATTAAGGCTGCTACACCTGTGCTCTTGTTCATTCAAAGATGCCATTCAAAATACTGCCTTTGGCCCTGTAAAACCCCATTTGGTTTTAGGTCTTGGTTATTTAAAAAAACATCTATCTCTTTCAGCTCTACTAAGATCCTCTCTCTAAATCTTTATTTTCTAAGAATGTAAAATAACAGGTATAATCAAAAGCTTTTCAGACTGCATTCTAACAAGCATGATGATTTTACACATTTGTTAACGTTGAAAATGCTGCTTTTAGACTTCACCAGCTTTGAAAATACGTTTGAAACAAACACTTTTAAAAACAAGCATAAAGTAACAAGTTCTTGTGTATATTGTGTTAAAAGATTTCATATAAATAGCCAATATTTTTTAGCTTATTGCTCATAGTCCTTTTCCTGTCTGCTTTTAAACCTGACATATTCTCAATGAGCAACATTATGGACTGAAGATAAGCAAAAAACAGGATGTTAAATAGTCAGAAAGCTTACTGTTAATTTGTACTGTAAAATAATATGCATATACTTTAGACAATTTCCTCATCGTTACTTACTCAGTAAATGTTATATTATAATACATAGTTTCAACAAAGGTTAACTCTAGTTGGAGTAGCTTTTTGTTTGGCTAATAATGTCATTTACCATTATTGCATTTATAACCCATTATCTTTATCTTTTAATACATGGTGTGTAAAAAATTTATAGGAGTGTATCAAAAGTCATAATCCCAATAGAATGATATGTTTTATGTATTGAAAATAATACAAAATAAGAAGATAACTATACAAATGTCATTAAATAAATTACTTGCAGATGTTTTTATTTCTTAAAATTACAACTTAATTACCAGAGAAGAAATCAAAATTCTAAGCTGAGAAATATATGAATCAATAAAATATTAAGATAATGTATATGTTCTGCTGAAATTAATTTTCCAATAAAAAAACAGCTTAGTATGGAGATAATTATGTATATGGATTAGGAAAAGACTCATCCGGTGCTATTATTTAATTATATTAAAGTAAATAGAAAAAATTCTTAGTGGAGTCAATGGCATTAGAGACTGTTTTTGTTAGAGAAAAATTATTAGAAATTATTATTGTAGTGCATTACAAATATACTTAGCCTTAAAGGTAATAACTTTCCTGTGGGAATAATCTCTCCCCATTCCCATATGTTGTGCCATTTGACCACTGAGAAAAGCTTCTTATTTATTATAGCTTAAAGCATTTTTAAATGGACAGAAAATGAGTTGGTCAGAACTCCTTGGAGGAAGAATACAGCAATATCTTGAGCTTACAGTTGTTAGTGGCAAAGTGCCTATAAGTTACTGTGAAACCTAAGCTACTAATCTGCAAAAAGCTAGAGCTATTGGCTCCATGCATTTTACCTAGTTAGAGAAATTTTATAAGGCAAATATTTAATTTGTAATTTATTTTTTCCCTAATAGAATATTCTTTGACTTTTTTAGTGAATGACTGATGAGTTTTTATATAAACATCTCAGTTGAAAAAATAGATTAGTGATGGCACATCCCCTCAACCATAGGTTGATAACCTTAGGACAGGCAGATGTTTGGGTGTTTCTGACTGGGACTCATGCTCTCAGCAAACACACATGATGTTTATTCATGGTCTTTTGGTTTCTGTACTCTCAACCATCTGTTAAAATGGCACCTTGCCTGTTAACAAGCTAGTTATATTGTTCTAAAGAGATATGGAAATCTAGTAAATATAGGGTGGTGGACTACCCGAATAAACATCAAATATGGCTGTTTCCACTGAAAATCTCTCCATTTACACCATATTGTGTCATATTCAGCTTTAACTGTCTAAACCCCTTAAAAAACAGCAATTGAATAAAACAACCCTCTTTGTAGTCTTTGTTTTATTGAAAATTATGCTATCACATCTGTTATTGTATTTATATATTGTATTTTTGAACAACATTTATAATTTATAAGCTCTTCAGCCAATAGTAATAGCTTTCTGATCTAAATTACTGTCATCAATGGAACTTTTGCAATTCACACTAGCTAAGTACTATATTTAAAATATTGCTTGTATTTCAACTTATGGAATCTTATGAAGATTTACATTTCAAAATTCAAATCATTATTCTCTAGCTTTTTTAATATTAAAGAATGAAAAAAAAAATAGCCTAAGACTTTACAGCTCTTTTCAACCAATTGCTGACAAGACAGTGCTTCCTCTTGTGAGATTCAGATCTAAATGCATTAAAATGCAATCATGACCTACAGACTGGATTAATGACATTCTTCAAAGCTAAATATGGAAATGCAAACCTAAAAAACCTGCAGCTAGTTTAGAAAATAGCAGTTTATCTATTTGGTTACCCTGATAGTGTTATCTTATTATCTGGAGATTTTCAAACTCAGCTAGACAAGCTCTCTGTGATATGATTTTTCTTGGAAGTTACTCCTAAAAGACATCCAGAGGTCCCTTTCTGACTTTATTCTATGAAGAACGGTTGTGAGAAGATAATGTTACAATAAACTTGATAACCTATTAATATTTCTACTGTTTTTATTGGGTTTGAATGTTTAATATTATCTGGTAGATACACCCTTTTATAATTACTTCAGACTATATATTAAAGCTTGGCAGTTTAGCTAGGAAACTTATTAGCTCAAGTAAACATAATCGACCAATAATTACATGATGAGTATATGTATACTTCAACACCTATAGCCAATAGCTTTCAAACAGCTCTATCATTAAAGTGCAAGAAAGCAGTAAACTACACGGAGTTTCATTTTTTTGCAGTATACTGAAGATTCCGTGGACAGAAAATGTAATGAAATTCATTTTGTAGAAGCTTGTTATGAGAAGAAACTTCATGAACATGAATATGTGAGGAAAGATAAACTATCTGATGTTTGAAAGGAAGGCGACTGGCTAGATAAAAATAGTTCAAGGTTGCATGGAAACAAAAAAAGGAGGAAAGACTGAAAAAAAAATTAAGAAAGGAATAAATGGGTTGAAGATACAGGAACAGTACACACACAATTCTGGAATGAGTAACTGCTACACATCAATAGCTGAGATCCACTTTCAGATTTACATTTTACTTCATTAATTAAAAAGAAAAGTAGTCATTTAATGTAGCTCCTTCATTTTTGAAATCTACTCATTCTTGGTCTCAAACATATTTCTTTAAAGATGTACTATTATGGAGAGAACTAATTTATCATGGTCCCAACCTGAAAATTATGTGAGGTGATAAAGATTACAAAATTCTCTCAGAATTAACATCTACATTAGAAAGATATGAAACTAAGAGTTCAGAGAAGATGTTAAAAGGTTAAAGGAACAGAAAATTCCTTATTTAGCTAAGCATTTTATTTAAGTTTGTCTTAACTACCATGTGTTTGTTATAAGAATATTGATAAGCATGAAGATGATAAAAGTGCATATAGATTAGTAAAATTACTAAAGTGGTTATATCCATTAGCACATATTAGTACTCTGAATATGTTATTTTTATAGTATTTGATACATCTTCTTAGTAATTTTTATTCTTCCCAGCACAAGAAAAGTGTATTTTTTTAACACTTTGCTAAAGAAAACAAAACAAAACAAAATTGTGCAGGTGGTAACTTGTATTTCTCAGATGTAAAATTTTCAGGGATCTTTGATATCTTTCAGAAGAACAAAGCAAAGTATTTTGCATACTGAACATAATCTAATATATTTTACTAGAAAATCTGTCACCTTAGGACTTCAAAGTCATTTCTCATCCTGCAAACCTTTTGTCTTGTGTTATTTTGACAACATAGACAACAGATTATGGGAGAAGAGTAGAGTTGCCACAGTGATTTGTTCTGCATTTTGCTATTTCTGAGTCAGTAATAACCCATACAAAATGCCTTTGAATAAATTTGTCACTTGTATTTCAACTTAAATGATATTTTTAAACTATCCATTTTGCTTTGTATTCATTAGAAATAGCATCACATTGATTTTCCAAGTCATGTGATACTGTTTCTTCTCCCAAACCGCTTAAGAACTTTTGTGTTAATTGATTGATTCTTACTGAAGAAAATATTATCCATTCCAAAGACTGGAAATTCTTGCAAATTTTTAGCAATACTATTTAGAAATAGCTTTTGAAGCTGCCAATAGAGAACATTAAATTCAACCATAAAACATGTTTCTTAAATATAACTTTTCAAATAGAAAATATAGAGTTACCTTGCAGAATAGATTTTTGTTATTATTATTAAGTCCTCACTTCTTTGACATCACAGCATGATTTTCTCTCAGGACTGGATTTGAAATATATTTATCCTAAGACAATAAATATAGGATGATCCTATAGGATGTAGTTTTCCTATAATTTCTTTATTTCATGTTAAATCTTTATGATAAATATTGAATTATATTAAAAATATTGGATTATATTAAAAATATTATTTCTAGAATTATAAAAGAACTAGAAGCAAACATATAGCATATTTACATCAGTATTCATTATTGTGTCTTTTTTCTCTTATCTACTTTATTCTACACTACACTTACAGCTTTTTACAGCAGAGATCATTCTTTCCCGATGCAGTTTTATATGCAAAATAATGTAGCTTTCATCCATAACTGGACTTCCTAGGCAACAGTTCAATTAAGATTAATTGCAATGTTAACATCAACTCACTTTTTTTTTTTTTGTTTTTTAACTTTTGGTAAATGTTGAGCACAATGGAAAATAAATTAAACAGAAGCCACTAAAAAGAACAGGCATTCCAATGAACTGCCATCAACAGTCATGTCCTGTTATTACTGGTATTAGCTTCATGACAAGTAACATCAGAAAAACCGATAGACAAATAGTAAATATACTATTTTTTTACTTTCTTTCTGTGAAATATTTGGGTTTGGTCCAAGCAATTTCTTATTTTGTGTGAGAAAATTTCTAGTCCAAAGTTCTCATTCTTCAAAATTAATGACCACTGGACAGTATTTCTGCAGTGATTAAAACTTGGGAAAAGGCAGATATTTTGTTTTAGGCAGTTGGTTATTTGCATGTTTAAATAAACACATATTCTTCCTGTGAATTTATGAGGCTGACGTGGAGCAGGAAGCAGAAAGTTTTTCCCCATACAAGGAAAAAAATAATCTGTTCCATTTAAGATACTTAAAATAGACAAAAGAGAATCAGTGCAACACTTTTTAAGCCATAGGACAAATGTGAGCTGTTTTCTTTTTCTCAGTGAGACAAAACACCATGCAGTTTTGCATATAAATGATTAACAAACTGAGACCTTAATTCATACTAAAATAAACTCAATCCAATTACAGTAAAATAAACACAACTTATTTCCTTCAAATTATTTTCAGTTTACAGTTTGGTGGAAAATTTCTAAAGAAAGAACTCACCTGACAACTGTTGTTGAAAGATGAAACTAAATTATTACTGTTGTTACACTTCTTCATTTTCATCAAGGAAAAAGGAACCCAACTGCAAGTTTTCTAATGGCTTCATAATATAAATGAAGGCAGAAGAACATCAACAGAAACAAAACCAAGTTCAGCAGTAGAAGTATCCTTGAAAATATGCATACTTCAATGCCAGAGAAAAAGTCAATATATAAATTAAATGTATACAGGGACCATTCAGGAAAACAAAGCAATTTTACTAAAGCTATGTGACAGATCTCTATAACTAAACAGTTTAACTTATACAGCATTTGCATGTCATGAATTGAAAAGACCATTAATTTCACCATTTTTAGTTTTTTTTTTTTCTTTTTTTTTACATATATGCAGGCTACCCAGCTGATACATTCATTTATCAATTCCTGACAGGATTCTGTTTGCTGATTTGATTCTGCAAAGGTGAATTCCTGAGAGTGATCAGAATTATGTACGCCTTTTGTCCTCGAGATTCAGATTATTGCTTTTACATTTTCTTTTCCTGTCTTATCCCTCTCCCTATCGCTTGCCAGGGAATTTATCCGGCTTCTCTAGATGTGTTTAGCTAATGTCACTGAGAAAGTCGAAGTCCATTACTTTGTATTAAATTGAAATAATTGCCCTGTTGTCCTGTACTAAACTGTAATGAGTGCCTTGTCTCCTCCAATACCAGGCACCACAGCTTTAGACTGATAATCTAAGAGAAAGCACATTGTGCCTTAGCTTTCCACACAGTCTTTCTGCATCTGTCTGTTTCCCTGTCTTGTGAGGGTTGATAGAACCTGAGAGAGTGGTTATATGGCTTCAGTCTTTTTGCAAAATGAAGCTGTGGCAGATAAAATAAATGTTGGTGATGCTGAGGAGAATGAGGACAGTTCAAAGGAACTAGCCTCAAGAAGAACTATCTATGGATATCCTTATCAGTCATGGGAAAGTCAGAAAACAATAATTATTAATTTTGGGGGAGAAGGACAGAGTTCTGTTCAAGGTTACTGCTTATCTCTATATTAAACTGAACAAATTGTTATTTTCCAAAGATTGTGACAGCATTCTCTGGATCTAACAAAACTTGTATCTAAACAGCTGTTCACACATCCTTCTTTTCTGTTACTTTTTTTTTTTTTTGAGATTTACACTCTCTTTAAAAAGGCTTAAGGAAAAACTAATACTGTTGTCATCACTCTGGTAGCTACTGTACAGGATTTGTTCAGCTCCTGGTGTTTTCTCCTATTACTTTGGTGAGCAAAAGCCATGATACCCCTCATAAATTACTGTGCTTCCTAAAGCTAGAAATCAGTCAGAATCAGGCAATGGTTTGTCAGTCTTGGGCTAATGAGGGGACATCATGAAAGCAGCAGTTAAACATAGACATGGAACAAAGAGTAATTTTGTGAAACCTGACAAAAAACCATAGGTATCTGAGCCATAACCTACTAAGTTCCCACACAGTCCCCTACAATTAGTATTGAATTAGTTATCCAGTATACTGGAAAGAAACATTCTGTGTGGCATTTATGTATATATTTAACATTAAATTTTACCTTGATTAGTGATTGATTTAAATGAATGGCTAATGTTTTCTCAAATTGTGTCCCTAGACCTACAAACAAAACTGTACAGGATATGTTAGGAAATCCAGTATCTTAGAATATATTCAAATATTGCATAACATTTTTCAGCACCTTTTCAGAAGAATATATTTTGAATAGGACTCTTGATATAAATCAGTGTCACTGTTACTAAGGCAAAAATACTTCATATTTACAAGAAAAGATGGAGTGAAGGACTAACCTGCTGGAGACAAGAATTATCATAGCTCTGTGTTTGAGTATGTGCCACCAGTAAGAAAACCTAGAAAAAATAATGTATGTATTATATGCCACCTTAAAATCAATGGTTGATGACCTTTTATGTTGTTTGCTTTTTCAAGTTTCTGACAAAGTCATTACGTCATTTTTTGTATAAGGTAGGCACTTCTTCCATGCTCAATGAAAGCTTATTATACACGTAAAGTGAATACCTATAAAAACCCTTCTACTATAAAATAGATAATATTTGTAAAACTTCTATATTCCTTGTATTTTAACAATATAAATTAGAAACAAAAAATAAACTAATATCTCTAAATATCACTTACGGAACTATTTATTTCTTCATTTTTTGTAAATTTTTCAATCCTTTTAAAAATATTGAGAGGATTTGCTACTGTTTTTTTCTTTCTGATTTCTTTTTTAAAGCAATGCATAAGAAAGGTAATTATGTGACTGACTAATCCACTGGAAGAACTTCTGAACTCCTTGCTCCAGTTTATTTCAGTGGTCATCTTGCCTGCAAAGTTGTATTGGCTTTGTGTGGCAAGGTTTTGGTAGTGGGGAGGGTTATAGGGGTGGCTTCTGTAAGAAGTTGCTGGAAGCTTCCCCTGTGTCTGACAGAGCCAACACCAGCCAGCTCTAAGACGGACCCACCGCCGGCCAAGGCCGAGCCAATCAGCAATAGTGCTAACGCCTCTGGGATAACATATTTAAGAAGGGAAAAAAGTTCCTGGGACAGACAGAAACGGCAGCCTGAGAGAGGAATGAGAACATGTAAGAGAAACAACCCTGCGGACACCAAGGTCAGTGAAGAAGGAGGGGGAGGAGATGCTCCAGGCGCCAGAGCGGAGATTCCCCTGCGGCCCGTGGGGAAGACCATGGTGGAGCAGATATCCACCTGCAGCCTGTGGAGGACCCCACGCCGGAGCAGGTGGCCTCCCAAAGTCGCTGTGACCCTGTGGGAAGCCCGTGCTGGAGCAGGTTTTCTGGCAGGTCTTGTGACCCTGTGGGGGACCCACGCTGGAGCAGTGTGCTCCTGAAGGACTGCATGCCGTGGAAGGGACCCATGCTGGAGCAGTTCGTGGAGGACCGTCTCCCGTGGGAGGGATCCCACGCTGGAGCAGGGGAAAAGTGTGATGAGTCCTCCCCCTGAGGAGGATGAAGTGGCAGAAATAATGTGTGATGAACTGACCGTAAACCCCATTCCCTGTCCCCCTTTGCCACTGTGGGGGGAAGGTAGAGAATCTGGGAGTGAAGTTGTGCCTGGGAAGAAGGGAGGGGTGGAGGGAAGGTGTTCTGAGATTTCGTTTTATTTCTCATTACCCTACTCTGCTTGATTTGTAATAAATTGTGTTAATTTTCCCCAAACTGAGTCTGTTTTGCCCATGATGGTAATTGGTGAGTGATCTCTCCTGTCCTTATCTTGACCCACAAGCTCTTTGTTATATTTTCTCTCCCCTGTCCAGCTGAGGAGGGGAAGTGATAGAATGGCTTTGGTGGGCACCTGTCATCCAGCCAGGGTCAACCCACCACAAAAGGGCAAGCAAGATACACCCTATCATGCCTTTTGCACTCCATAAACCTCTTCAAATCACAGAACAAGTAATCAGTGAAAACTTCTAGAGGTTTTATGAGTTCCACTCTTGAGAAACTTAGGTTTTCACTCACTTTCCTTATTTAAAAAATGGGTTTTTTTAGGGGGTGGTGGTGAATCAAACTGCATTTTGAAAGTTGTTTGCATCATAATAACAGTTTCTCAATAGTAATCTCATATTCTCTTATTGCTTTCTAATTACTACTTAGAAAGCAGATTAAGTTCCTTTGTGTTCCAAAGTAGCTTTAACTTGCTGTATGGCTTATCAATATAACCAGCTGTTCAGTGGTAGATTCAGTGATGACGGCATTTTTAATTGCTTTTTTTCGTTTGGCTAAGTAAGTTCAGATGGTCACTAATTAGTTCTGTCATGCTGAGGTAGTTTTGTTATGAACAATGTAATCAGTGTTTCATTGAAAAGACAACTTTCCCAAGATCAACACTGCTTAATTATCCCTAGGAATCCATCCTCAGTTTCTTTATTTGTTATCGCTGTCATGAGTAAGGTGACATGAATTAAACTGAGCTGCTACTTAAAAGAAAGCTTCTACTAGTGCACATAATGATTTCTCATTTTCCTCTGCTCAAAAGCAATCAATTGAAACAGTCATAAAGACTTATTCTTTATTAAGGGCTATGCCTGCCTTTAGGGCAGCCCAAGATATTTCAAAATTATAAGGCATTGAAGCAGTTCATGATATTCACACTTGTGTCTGTGTTTCTGTTACCTAAAACATCTCATGAGACGACAAGTTTTTCCTTAGGTATTTTCATCTCATTCTATGGAATAAAATAGTCTTCCTGAGAAATACCAGAAAGAGGCATTGAGTTCATTCCTTCATTCCTTAGCATTTTGTGTAACTTTTAATGTGGAACAGTGTCTCCTGACATTCTCACAAAACTGTATGTGTTTCAGTTCTATGTTTTTAGCATAAATATGTGGGAATACCCAATGGTATTTTGATGAGACAATTTATGCTCTTGAGCTACCAATGACTGTTTCAGCTGGCTGTGGGATAAAATCCCTAGAGGGTTTTTGATGGAAAATGTGAAAAAAAATCAGCTAAAAATTATTTCTTGCAGGCAAATAGGCTGTAAGGAAGGCTGGGAAAAATATGCTATCATGATCTGCCTGGGGAATATTCAGCTGCAGATACTCATTTTGGGTTCATCATGTCATGGAAACTCCTTAACAGCAATTTTCATCTGAAGAGCCAGATGTGAAGGTAAAACAGAAAACACAGTAGTGATTATGTGGCACTAAATAGTGACTCCTCAGGTAGCCCACAAAACTGGGTTTATGGCAACTCAGTGAGAAGAAAATAGAAAAAAACAGTTGTATAGGTAATGACTCCATCAAGTCCAAAGTATTATTAGAATGTCAGTTGCTGAACCAGAATTTCTCACTTTCCACCAACTTCTATTTATAGCCAAAAACTATTGAAATCCATTTCATAATTAAATATATAATACATTTATGCTTGTGAAAGCAATCAAAAAGCTGTTAACATTTGTTCCATATAAATATTTGATCACTCAACATTTTTATGATTGTACAATAATTGTTCCCTGTAGACAAAAAATTATGGAAGTATAAATCAGGATTATCAATGCAAAATAGAGATAGCAGGGCTAGAAACATGATAAGGGTATCTGAACTCAGTTCTTATCAAAATAATATTTTACATATATGGAAAGAAATGGAGAAAGTGAGTTTCATGTAAAGTATTTATAAATTCAGACAGAAAATATGTGAATATTAAATTACCCAGATACTTCAGAATTGCTAAGGATTTACTTTGACCTAGAATAATGCTTGTGCTGATTTTGGCTGGGATAAAGTTAATTTTCTTCATAGTACGGGCCTATGTTTGGATTTGTGCTCAAAACAGTGTTGTTAACACAGAGATGTGTTTTCATTATTGCTGAGCAGTGCTTACACAGAGCCAAGGCCTCTTCCTCTTCTCACCCCCCCCCACCAGTGAGTAGGCTGAGCATGCACAAGAAGTTGGGAGGGAACACAGCTGGAACAGCTGACCCCAACTGACCAAAGGGATATTCCAGACCATATGATGTCATGCTCAGTATATAAAGCTGGGGGAAGTAGAAGGAAGGGGGGACGTTCGGAGTGATGGCATTTGTCTTCCCAAGTAACCATTAGGTGTGATGGAGCCCTGCTTTCCTGGAGATGGCTGAACATCTGTCTGCCAACTGGAAGTAGTGAATTAATTCCTTATTTTGCTTTTCTTGCATGCATGGCTTCTGCTTTACTTATTAAACTGCCTTTATCTCAACCCATGGATTTTCTCACTTTTACTCTTCCAGTTCTCTCTCCCACCCCACCAAGGGGGGAATGAATGAGCAGCTGTGTAGGGCTTAGCTGCCAGCTGGGGTTAAACCACGATAATGGTAAAACTCAGAACACATCTTTGCGTACTACAAGACTGAGCTGCTTTGTCTTTGTAAGGATGTTCAAATGGCAAAATGCAGAATAATCCTATTCTTTTGAAGGTTACATTTTCAGTCTACACTAACCTTAATCAGTATGTAGCTTCTTTGTGATCCTGAATTTGTTATACAATAAGTAAACTTTGATTTTCTAAAATAATAACCCAGATGTTATTTTTATTTTTAAAAAAGAAAAAAGATATATAACCTAACAATAGAATTCTTAAGTTTCTAAAAACCAGTTTATGATCACAATATCAGCCTTGTAGCCGAAACCAGTGACATTGGAAAGTTACTTAGAGAGTTGGTTGTCTCAGAATGCAATCTCAACCTCTTTGCACTTAATTCATGCAGCTACTCAGAGCTCGACAAGAATAAATGTTGAGAGAGATGTGTTAGGCTATTTCTACACTATAAATAAAGCAGGGTTAAAGTGTGAGCTCAAGCATTGTTCTGCAAGTATCTCTACTACGTAATTAACTTAATTGACACTTCCTTTCAATGTTTTCCCTTGTGTCAACCAGCATTTTTCCAGAAAATCCTGGACACAGTTCAGGGCATATACATGACACGTACCACTCCCAATGGGTACTTTGAGTGTGGCAGTCTATCTTGGAGTAAAAGACATTTTAATTATATGACTATGAACCAGGTAGTTCTGCCTGGAAGCAGAATTACTGAAGATTTCCATCCAGTAACACAGGCCTTGCATGAATTCTGTGCTAATGCTACACTAAGGACTGTAGAGAAGCACATCGGTCACTTCAGATTCAAAGCATGAAACACAGTAGGTTTTAAAGACGACTGCATTATCTTTATAAGGAAAAGATTAGGGAATCTGGTCAGAATCACAGCACCAAGGATTTAGTTTTCTTCTTTGCTTAAGGATACCAAGACCCAGATCTTCCACAACATAAGTGTTCTTATTTCATGGTATTATATAACACTCAAAATCTGGTTATAAGCAAAAAAGAAAGCACACGTTTGCAAAGTCAAGAGTTTATTTTTAATATGATGGAAATCTTAACAGTCTAATAAAAAAATAATTATTAGTCAACATCTAATTATTGCAAAAGGGAAAAAGGAAAAGAAAAAAGGGAAAAGAGAAAAAGTTTACTATTAAACAGAAAAAAAATCTCAAAACCAATAATATAGTTCAAATTTTTATATGCATGCTTCTTACTTTCTAATCCTTTCTCCTGGAATTATGCTCACTTTTTCACAGCTGCTCGGGGACCTAGTGTGGATAGCTTCAGTACAGGGGTGTGTGTGTGTATGGGGGGGTTGTTGGGAGGAGGATGGTAGCATGAGTCCTCAGTATCCCAAATACCTTACCAGGAGGAGTATGATGTTGATGGATTCTTCTTCCTCACAGTGGGATCTGCTTGGAGTGTTTTTTATGTTTTCTAACACTTTGGTATTTCTCCATTGATCTGCAAGTCCACATTACATTTGTTTTTACTATATACGGCGTGGTTTACATGTTTGATCATATTTACTCTCTGTGTTAACCATAAAACTTTCTTGTCCAGTTGCACATCTCTATTTCTTCAACTGATCACTGGGGAGTTACTTTTAGCCATGAGGTCTCTGGTGTCTTCCTGGGCCCCACCTCTTACCATCTCATGCCTGTTGTCTTGTACACTGCATCCTCTGTCCCCACTTCTCAAGGTCTCTACTGTCATATAAGAGCTGCATCATTGTACTTGCATCATTACTGTAGAGTAATATGCTTGTAATGTGTCATTACTGTAGAGTCAAAATTATCTTATTCTACACATAACAACTACTTGTTGCTACTGACTGTATAAAAATAGATGGTTTTACCATACCAAAGTAAGCAAAAGTAAAACAAATTAGCCATAACTACCTGGTCATTAGGAAAAATGCTGTTACAGATAAACCAAGTAAAAACAAAGTTCCAGGCAAGTCAAGATAAGTTCAGACTGAGCAAATCTGACATGTCTCCATCCTAAGACCTTGCAAATCAGCACAAAGCCAGGGGCTTCTTAGTAGCTCTGGCAGAACTGTATTACTGGGCTACAGGGCTACATTTATGGGCTGTGAAGGCATGGGGCCAATGGCAGTCCACTATAATCAGATGAATTTGTATCATTCTAGGGAAAATAATGCAAGATGCATTGTGACAGTAGGAATAGATTTCTTAGCTGCTTATAGCAAGAAAAATATCTCCAGGATAATTAAAACTCAGTTCCTGTTCCCAGAGTTATTTCTTCTGGTTTTCTTTCTTCTAGGATAAGTAGTTATAGCATCTTCTCAAGAGGTAGGAGATATGGGATTGAAATCCTTGCCTATGTGCAGAAGTTCCTAGATGTCTCTAGGACTTCTGATTAGAATACCTTAATGCCTCTGGAATTCAAGCTTTCAAATGAACAGTCAGGTAGGAATCTTCAGTATCACAACTTTAATATCTGCATCAGCCCTACTTTGAGCACATTTCTTTTGAGAAAAACCATGAAAATAAGGCAACACTTTCTATACATTTCACTACATAAATCCAGCTTTCCAGGCTAATTCCAGGTGCCTAGAAGCACATTGGTCAAAGTATGAAGATAATAATTTACACCTTTTAGAACACAGTGGGTTTTTAAGGACTGTACTGTTTTGTTTTTAGAGAATGAACTGTATCTGCATAACTGTAATTTACCTCCGACAGTGATTTGGTCACATGATGGAAGTGACAGAAGTGGTCAAATTATCATTATTATCCTGCTGTGATCCAGGTTGCTGGTTATTTATGAAAAGATACTTCAGTAAGAACCCTATGTTCATTTTATCTGGATGTCAACATTTAAGTGATTTGTAAAATGTATCAATTTTTTAAATCTTATTTTCATATTGTATTAAAAAATCATGTGAAATAGTTTAAAATGTTAAAAAGCTTTTTACATCAATCTTCATAATGCTCCATCCTACAACATTTTCTGAGCTGTAACTGAATGTATAGTACAGTACAGGAGCTCAGAAGTGACAGCATCCACTGGGAAAACATGCAAAGACTACTATGAGTAAGTTAGAGATGGAAATCAAACTGGCTACTCAATATCAAAAGCTTCCAAATATATTTAATCAGCTTATATCACCTTCACTAGCAAAAAGACTTGACATTTCAATAAGCATTGTGACAGTGTAAGAAAATGGCTTTAATGTATTTCATTGATGAAATATCTTTTGAACTGTGTAAGAAAATATGCTACAATGATGAACCCCCAAGCTGTAGATGGAAAGACAATCATTCTCTGCACTACCCACTGCAAGCTTGACAGCACTACTTTTTAATGTGCATTATTTTCTGGGTACTTCGCAGCAAAAGCACATGACAAACTATGATAAATGAGTACCTTTTAAAGTGCTTTCTTGAACCCCAAGAACTGATTGTTCCTATAACTACAACTGGATTACTGCTGTTGTAGGGACTGAATGGTAATAGTCACCCTAGATGCTTATTCCATGTTTACCTCCATGAACAGTGAATCAGCAAATTTTGACACTGTAGACAAATTTTCCATTCATTTGTCACACTTTCACTTTTTATAATGATTACTTTCTGAACACTGAGCAAGGTGCTTTGGACAGACACTACATTGTTTTCACACTTTGGTATTTATTTCAGGCAGGCTGGGGGGCAGCCAGAGGCAGCCCCAATATCAGCCCTGGTGAGGGGAACTAGGGTCAGACATAGCTCCAAGATGGCTGGGCAGGGCCTTGGGGATGGGCTGAGGCTGGGCCAGGGCTAGGCCCACAGGTGGGCCTTGGCTTGGCAGGGCCCATGGCCAGTCTGGGCAGGGCTGTGGGAAGCTGGAGACCAGCCATGCTGCAGTGTTGCCGGGGCAGGGACTGATGGCTGTGGGCAGTGTGAGAGACTGAAAGAGTTAATGTCTCAAACATTGTAATGGGGCAAGTTCTGCTTAAAGAAAAACGCTGCACAGCAAGGAACCAAGGTGAAAAGCCCATCAGCTCAGACATCAGCAACAGGAGGGGGAGGGCGTGCTGGAGGGTGCGCAGCTCCCTGTTCTGATAAGCTGTTCTGAGACAAAGATCAAACAATGGCCATGTCTGCAGGGAAGGAGAAGTTACTCCACAAAGGACCACCAAGCCCAAAGGCTCATAAGTGCTCATTAGCCTGTTGAGTTCTGGTGCTCGCCCAGAGGAGGGGGCAAGGATGATAAAAGGACACAAACTGAAGCCCCAGGTGTGCAAGCCCACTGGAACTGGACCCCTTGGCTGACTGAACCAATGCTGGATCCAGGACTGGTGAAATCTCTCTCCTCTCTCTCTCTCTCCCTGTCTTCTTCTCTCTTTCCTTTTTCTTTTCCACAATCCCTACACCCCATCCATTTCAAGACATAAACCGTTGACCAAGTCTGAGACTAAGAGTGGATCCAGCTGCCCCTGGGCCCTTCTCTGAGGAGGAGTCTGGAAAGCAAGGGGGTCTGCTCTGAACCTCGTGACTCAACGGGAGGGATCTCTTTATTCCCTGAATGGATGTATATAGTTACCCTGGGTTACACAGTTTACAGAAGTAGTCTTATGCCAATTCCTGTTGTGAGAAACCCTGCCACCTACTACCATGCCTCCCCAGTTCAGTTTGCTTCTGTCATGAATAAAATCTTTAACTGATCATTTGATGTTGTTTCACCTTAATTTAGCCCGAGGGAATTTCAAATTAAACACGACTCCCTGGTCTGTCCAGTCTGGGTCGTGACAGGCAGTGAGAAGGGGGCTGAATTGGGGTCCTGGGCCATGGGGAAAGTAGGAGAGGCCCTAGAGTGATGGACAGGGACAGTCAGGCCTGGTGGTACACTCAGAGTCCTGTCAACCATTTTACCTCACCTGCCTCCCCTGCTTCACCCAAAACTGTGTGAATCCCTCCTGCGGTAAAGGTCTGACCATCAGAGGAGGTTACCGTGCAACAGATGTCCTTTCTGTCAGCTGAAACGGGTGGAGGATCTTGTGTAACTTCTGAACTTTAGCTGCGAACCAGTGAGAAGGAAGCATTTTATACATTAGAAAAGGTATTAAAAAAACCTGAAGCAAACCTCAAGATGGAAGAGAAAGACATGAGGAATGCTGGTGACTTATCAGAAAGCCCTTTCTCCCTCCTTCCATGAAGACTGAAGGACCCAAGAGGGCTTTGGAAGGGGGAGCAAAATGCCACAAGAAGAGATTGATACTAAAAACTTTTGTATACTAGTTTTAACTGTATTATAAAAGGGTTTTTCTTTATTAATTGGGTAGTTTGGACAGTAGTGTTAGTATTGTAATGACTAATAAAAAGTGTTTTCTTCTATTTTGATTTGACTGATAAAATATTAGCTGATCTAAGAATAAATTCTTGGCTCCCTATACAATGTGCACTCCCTTTTTCTCATATCAAGATTTTGAGTGTAACACTGCCCAACAATTTTACAAGCTCAGGATATTTCTTTCCACGTAATGTTATGTCCAGATAAATTATGAAATACTAAAGAATATCAAAAAAAGCTAATGAAATGTATAATTTTTGCCAATAAAAGATAAAAGGGGATGACCTAGCTAGTTTTAGGGGCTTAGTATAATTAAAGACAATCAATGAAAAAAGCTGGCATATTTGATTCAGAATTCAATTATTTAAATTTGATGTTAGTATTAATTTCCACTGGCATGCCTTTATAAAGAAAGAAAAAACCTCAGGTTTTGGCAAGCAATCATATTTATTTGATTATTCAGATTACTCTATAGGTGTAATTCACATAGATTCTGCTAGGCGTTTGGTTTTGTTCTACATTTTCTGCTTAAAAGTGGCACTTAATATGAGAAAATACTTGGTAATATGGCAGGTCTTCTGAACAGCAGATTCTAGAAATTAGAGAAAGGACGTTATTATTGAATAAAAATGTATTTAATGTGTGTCCAATGGAATTAATGTTAAATTAATTGAAATAAATCCATAATGGCTGATGTTAAAATCTACTGATGATACAAAGATAAATTGAAACCCTGTAAATTAGGGAAGAACAGAAACAACATAGGAAGTAGTCTGTTCTATGTAAACTGGAGCTACACAGGCAAAAGTCTGAATAAAACTTTTACTGAAGTTGATAGGAAAGATCTATGTGTAGAAACAAAGAACATAGACCATATTTATAAAAATGTAGTCTTTATCCAGAAGACCAAGTTTGAGAATGATCTAAGGATCACAGCTGTGAAATTGTTACCAAGCCCTCTCTCCCCTCCAGGCCCATCTAATGATCCAATTCATATAATTATCAGTCTAAACCTATTCCATTTTGCAAAAAGGAGCTTAACATTCATTGGGAAGAAAAATACTGAGAGGAAGACTCTATAGTCTAATTATTAAGAAATTAATCTGTTCTGGAGACTACTTATGTATTTCACACTAAACAATTGCACACAAAATTCATAAATAATGTCAGGCAACTGAACTCAGAAGCTTGTGTTAAGTCTTAATTTTAGCAACTGCAGTCAAATCCACAGTACTGGTTATTAAATAGACTGCCTACAGTTTCTGAATACTAGAATCTGAAAAATAGATTGCAAGCTGGTGGAAACAATGACTGAATGACAACACCTAGTTCCCTATGAGCTCTGGATTCTTGTAAGTATAGCTGAGAATTGTGAATTGGATGATGACTTGCAATAGTTTAATTGTCCTGCTTATAGATTATTGCTGCTACTGCATCCCAGAGCAAGTACTGAACATCGTATAACATACTCCTGTCGAAGAGTCTCATAAATCTCTTCAACTTTCTCTTGTTCACAGAAGCTTTCATTGTATTTCTGTTAGAAATTAATATAAAAACAATTGTTATAACAGAATTTTCTGCCAATATTCTGCCTTATAAATACTACATATAGGAACATCCACATCTTATCCTTGAATATTTGAACATTTTAGTGAACTGGGCTGAAACTCACATTGCACATGTTTCCATTTCTTTTTCTAGTAAAAAAATAATCTTATCTGTGGCTGATTTTAACACTTCTTTATTTTTTTTGTTAGCTTCTCTTGTAAATAAAGCAAGATAGTCCTTCAATTTGTCTATATTAGGAAATCCACAAGTTGATGGTAACATTCAAACGAATGTACAAAAATGCATAAGAGTTAGTGATAAGATATAAGATAATAAATTATATTCAAAACAGTTTTATAAATCTCTTGTTCCTAGAGCTATGCATCAAAATGTATTTCTTAGGTAACTGGTTAAACTGATTGTGTGAAATCCTGTTCCCAAAAGGAAATCTGATTCAAGGCTACAAACATTCTACATTAAAATGTTTGCTTTGTGTCTTAATATCAACTAAATATATTCTAGATATTTTTTCTTTTAAGATAAACATGCCATAAATAAGCATTTCTACTTAGAGAAAGAAAATAGTAATAGTGATTAGAAAAATGCTAAAACACCTTTCCAAGGGAAGTCCTCCAAAAAGAAAACCTCTCAAACAGAATCTGTGATCAGTAAAGTATTTTTGAAGAATGATTCTCATGACAAAACCCAACTAAGTAAAATGCCTCTTGGTAAAATGTGTGAGAGTGACTCTTTAGACTATCCCCTGACAGTTCTGTCACTTTAAGATGGAAGGCAGAATCTAAAGAACTAACAGAGAAGTACTCCCACATACTGCACCATCCAAATGAGGTTAAATACATCTCCGTATTAAATTGCACACAAATGCTCCCTCATTTCCTTCGTCTTACGAGTGGCTACTCTTCCACACTGCAGTGGATAATTTCCTAGTGTACACAAAGCATCTTTCTGAGGCCAGGTTAAAAACCGATGATTTGTGTTCAATTTACCTGTAGTAAATCGCTTCATATTTTCTGTGAAGTACTCTTATGCAGTGACATTATTAATTCTGTCACAAACTAAGTGTGGTTCTGTTGTTGAAGCCATCAGTAATTTCATGGTCTTAAAATCAAGCCTCTTACTCAGTGGAAGGAGAATACGGGAAGATCAAAGTCCTAGTGCCTTTCTTTTTCACATAGAGCTGAAAGCTGACACAAACCAAATACATTTTGCCTAGCAGAAGATTCTCATGGTGGAGCTTTGTTACATTGGTCATTATTCAGCTTTGCAGGTATGTGTAACATACACTGTTCTGCAGAAGGAAATAAGAGATGTTCCTTTTGACAACATTTTATTAACAAGTTCATTAATGACACACACAAAATGAACTTTCGCTAAGGAAACAACAAATTTAGCAGTAGTGTTTGAGTAGGTTTTTTTTTCTTACAGTTGACCTTACTGGAGGACCTTTACCTGCATGATTTTTTTTTAGGCTATACACTAAGGAAGTGTTTGAAGAACTGTAATTATCATTATCAGCTGTGTATGGACATACATAGGAGGCTAGTCTAATATCACAGCAAGTGGAATATGTTAAATTAGGAATAGGCACACAGGATATTCTTCCTGAGATGCAAAATAGGCCCTCCTTCACCACTGGTTATGCATATATCATCATGTATAATGATATGGTGGTCTGGTTTATGTGAGACTCGATTTCAGTGAAAATTGTATTTATACCACAGAGTGATGGATCTTCAAGCTATTTAATACTAGAATACAAGATTCCCTCCATAAATGAACATCCTACATAGACAGAAAAATCTGCCTCTGCACCCACATATATGTGCATATAATTAGTGCATATGTGAATATGTCTTCACTGACACCACTTTTAGCCATTCACCTTAATGAGATTGCAGATGAAAATAGTAAAGCTCCTCAAATACCCCAACACAAGATCAAAATAGACATGGTTGATAATACCTGTTTCATTACATAAACCTTCTTTCCCTTCTGTTTGTACTTGGAGACTAGTGAAATTTAGAACTGCTGACATTTGGACTGTCAGCACTCAGTACCCTGTGCTGCACATCATCAGGTGTTCAGACTACACAAGGAATTAATACTTTATTATTATTATGGGGTTAAAAAAAAAAAGTTTAAAAGATAGACATAACTATACCACAATGGGAAAAGGAAGTCCCTCAGTCACTGAACTTTATTACACCTAAACCACTCTGCCTTCTATCTTCAACTTTCCATTCCTTGAAGATCTCTGTGGCACAGCTAGGAACAAAGGCTTTCTGCACCGGGGGAGGGGGTGAGGGGCGTGAGGTGAGAAACTGAGAGATATGGTGCAGGGTTCCTTCCGGATCTCAATAAGAAAAGCTTGACACCAAATGGCTTAACAGAATGTCTCTTAATAGGACAAAACAAGAAGAGCAATACAAATAAAGGGTAAATCTTAGGTTCCTCCAGGTGTTGGGAACCCCTCTATTTTGCAGCATCAGATTGACCTGAGATAATTTCATGTGACATGCTGCACAGATCCCATCCATGGAGAGGTTCCTCCTTCCTTCTATTCTGTGGTGCCCTTTATTTTGTGTAACAAACAGAATCTTATATCCTCTCCTGACAGGCTGCAAAATTATTTCTGTCATAATGTGCAGCAGTGCAGAGCACACAGTGGCACAGGGCACTTCCAGCATGTTCCCATGTAGCAGCTACTCATACAGGCCTCTCCTAACATACAGACCTCTCAAACTTGAAGTACAAAGCTCAATAGAGCAGACAAGGCTTGCTCAAGATCACTAATTCCATGAATACAATGTCTTCTTCAAGGCTCCCAATACAGAATCCTAATTCTTCCTGGGCTTATAGCATTCCTATAGACACAGGTGCCAATAAAATCTTAAATACCTATAACATAAATGATGCTGGAATGTTCCTCACCAAGGTCTTACATTCTAAATATACTAGTTACAAAAATGACAGATTACTCACTGATATATTTGGGGGCCCAACGCTGCCTGTCTACATGAACTTGAATGGTATTAAGAAGAAAACAAACCAACGACCAATCTGTCATGCATTCCAGTTTTCCAAGTTAAGTGCTAGTCTCCATTACAACTGCATAGGTATGGAGTACACACATGGATTTCTGAAACTGGCTAACTGTATTCACACAGGGACTGGGAAAAATTAATATTGTCTATTGTAAGTAATTGATTATTCTGTAAGTGGGCACACGCAAAGGTTGCCATTGGAGGAAGGCAGGAGGTATATTATATTTTCTTGAAATACTTTTTAAACTTAAATATGATTTTTCAAAAGCAAAAATCTTGGGAAACCTATCCATTGAGGGGGGGGGAATCCATTGAACAACTGATACTAAGGAATCATAGCTAATGACTTCCAGTATACCTTCAATTACTTTCAAAACACATTACACATACTGAAAAAGTCAGCCATTCTTGCTACTGTTTGCATATCACTGAGTTATCTTTGAATAGCTTCTATAATGTATTTTAGCTTATATTAGTATTTTATTTGGTTTGAGAATATAAGCAAAACTGTCCTTACAACAATACCACTTACCAATTCTTCTGCTTTTTAAGACCATTTTGAGAAGGTAAAAGTTTGTTGATTTAACAGTGATAGACACGTTGCAGTGGTATAATTTGATCTGTCTGATCTCTGTATTGAAATACCAAATAACTGTAAAATGTACAGTTTATGAAAAAGTAGTTGGACTAACTGTGATGCAATGAGTGCTCAACAAATTTTTCAGTAGCAATTCTTTTTGGGGCCTGTGGGACTACATTCCCCCACCCCCCCATCCTGCCAGAAGGGAAGAAAACTTCTCCGGGAAGGGAGAAGGGGAAGGAAACCCTGGAGGCTGCAGGTTGAAATTTGAACTGGCCAGTCGAGATGCACCAGGTACACCGAGGTGACCCTCCTGGCCAATAGGATTAAATGACCACAGGTCAGATTCAACAGAGGTATAAATGGGGTCCCACCAGAGGACGTGTTGGAATCAGTCCTCCTGGGAGCAGTGGGTCTGCAGTCGGGGACTCCCCCTGTGGTCTGGGCACCGCCCGAGGTAACTCCTCGAGGGAGAGAGCCCTCAGCTTTTAGGGGAGTGATACACACGTTTTGAGCCATCACTTTAAATCTTGGGGATTCTTAAGTCGGCCATGTAGTATTAATTCTCTTTACATCATTGAGCCTGTGGTTTTATAAAATGTTACCGGACTTCTAACTAACTTTTGCTGAAGAATAAATCTGTGTTTTAACACCTGTTGGATTTGGTTAGTCATGCATCTGTAACAGGGCCTTTCTGCATTTTTGTTATATATCTATTTTAAAATCTACTAACAAATTTGTTTACTAAGAATTTCTCCCATGAAATAAGACTTAGATACAGTGAATTGATATTGTATAAACACGAAGTAATGCTTATTATGAGCCTGATACCAAGTCATAAATCAAAAATAGATGGTAGAATCCTTTGTTCTCTCAGCATTGTTCATCATATAGTTTCGATAAGCAAATGAAAAAGAGTAACATAATTGAATTGAAATAAAAATCATTTCAATGCCATCAGACTGCGAACAGGAGAAAAGTTGATTGATATGCTTGAAAGTGTTTTTTTGCTTTGTTTGTAATGCTCTATTCATTTTTTTATAGGTATAGTTAATTGCCTGTCCAAGCAAATTACTTTCTCCAGAGACATAAATCCAGGTGCTGTATTGGTTTCTGTTTTGAGACAATGTGTGCCTCTTTAATATAGATATATTTAGTACAGAATTAAGATAGGAAGCACAAAAATATTATTGGGAACAATGACAAAAACCTTCATTGATTCTGCTGGGGCTATCCAATTTGCTTGTTTTCTGAAGAGACCATCTGATCTTACTGCTACAGTGGCTATAATTGTTACAGTTGTTGTAATGGTTTCTTTAAAATTTTCATGGACTTGTGTCTATGTATTCCCTCTTGACTGGAAGTGTATAGTTGGCAGCAAATATCCTGACTTCACAGCCAAAGTAAAAATGTGATTGATGTGGATTGGAAAGATAAGAAATGGTCACACAATATTAAAATGTCACTGTCTTTGCCTTGAACAATATTCTTAGATTCCATAAGTCAACAAAACTATTCATTAATACTTATATGGTGAGCATGCATATATTTTAATTTAAATATCAATTCTTTAGATTTCTTGTCAGAATATTGTCAAGGCAGAGAAAAAGCTAGACAGAATGTCTATTCAGAAAGGCAGTCTCCCCTAAACAACTTTTTTGCATGAAAGATAAAAAAAATATTTGGTTTAAGATATGGTGTTTTAGGTTGTTAAGAGGACAAATTCAAAGATAGTTTTAATCATTGACATGATTTTCAGAATACTGGCAATAAAAAGACAAAATACGTAGTCTTAATTTCAGCCTTCTTTTCCAAAACCCTAATCTCCATACTTTGTATTCTAAACCATTCAAAGTGCTAAATCCATTGAAGACTCTAAAATAAAAGATGATGCCAGTGGCTTAAGAAATCCTTGAACTGCTAACCAGTGGAGAGTGAAAGAGTTTTCTGAGGAAATGCCACAATATGCTTATTCTCTCTTTATAGTTTTACCTAAGCTTTCCTTGAGTATTTGGAAAATAATTATCAAAACATTGTGAAGCTACAGTTTGATGCATGTATTCATTTTGTTGAAAGTATATTTTAAATTGAAGGTCATATAAAAGAGGAAAAAAATCCACTCTACAAAAGAAAAATACTGTATTTCATTTGCAAAGGTTTGAATGACATGGTGTCACATTTGTACTGACTATGTTCTCTTCATCAAAGCAGATGACAGATAGAAGCTATACCAACTCATTGAATAGTCCTGGTACATGGCATCACAGCCATGCAAGTATGAGGGCTTATAGTTTCAAATATCCGACAATAGTGAGCTAGCATAACATGTTTATATGATGAAATCAAATTGTTAGAAATTAAATTCATGATCAAATCATTATTCAGCTTAAGCAATGGATCTTTTGCAATTGAATACACTGGAAGGAGGTTTGTCATTATTAAAATAGGGACCAGAAGCTGAGATGTTGCTTACAAAGAATGTAAACCTCCTCATGCTCCAGCAAGAGAAACTCTTGCTCTAATTGCTCTAATACAATGCATTTATTTCTCCATTATACATTTCCTGTTTTCACTAACTTATTTCATGACTTACCTACCGTGACTTCTGTGCTGAGATGAAGGAGGAGACAGCTGTAGAAAAGCAGCTACAATAAAACTAAGGCTATTTCAAAGACATTGTATTAAAGTAACTTCTTGGATTAACTTCAACTTCTTTTTTTTAGGCCTCTTGGTCCTGGAAATGGTTTGTTTTCCATGCGTTCTTTGTTTTGTTGTCTATTTCTTCTTTAGCTGTTCATTGTTTTCTCATTTGTCCTCCTTGTTGTGTTTCAGCATATGTGCTCATTAGTGAAAGTAAAATCATCACCTATTGTTTTCATAGCCCCTATTATTTCCTCTAGGCCTTTTTACAGTATTGTCTCTGTTGAAGAGCTTTTATTTTGATTATGTTCTCATCATATAAACTCTCAGGTGAAAAAGGAATGGAAAATCAAATGCAATCCACATATCCTATTTGCCCCAAATAAAACATACTTTACCATTATTTGTTTATAAAAATAAAGTTTAAAAAACCAACCAAATAAAAAAAAAAACCCACAACAAAAAACTCAAACCAGAAAGTTAAGACCTGTTAGATCTTACCACAGGAGTTACTAAATCAGATTAGATGCACAGCAAAATGAATTAAGTATCCAGATATTTAACTATTTGCAGTAAGAAGCAGCCATCCCATATCAATCTTTTTTCTTTCAGACACCCTATGCAACTTCAACATACATCCTTTTCAGCATTTTTATTTTTTTCAAAACCTTGCAAGTATATTCAGCAAAATATCCCCTTACTCCTGAGCTTCATGACACCATCAACCTTCTCATATAGTCTCTAATGAATTTTGATGACCAGGATAATTTAACTCCAGTTAAGTAACTTCCAGGTTATTTGAATAATTTAACACATTTGTGATGCTTTAGTTGAACACTGCTTTGATATTGTTTCAGGTTTCAAATGTCTCTGTGTCATGGTTTCAGCCCAGCTGGTAACAAAGGACCACAAAGCCAGTAGCTCACTCCTCCCTGCCCCCCTCCGGTGGGATGGGGAGGAGAATCAGAAAGGAGAAAAGAAAAAAAAATGGAACCTCATACGTTGAGATAAGGACACTTTACTGGGACAACACAAAAAGAGAAGTTACAACAACAATGGTACTAATAAAAGAATATACAAAACTAGTGATGCACAGTGCAACTGCTCACCACCTGGAACCCGACGCTCCACCGCCTCCCCCACCAAAAGCCAAGAGCTCCCCTCCCAGCCTGTTCCCCATTTATATACAGACCATGATGTCACATGGTATGGAATAGCTCCTTGGCTAGTTCAGGTCAGCTGTCCCAGCTGCACCCCCTCCCAGGTTCCTGTGAAAATTAACTCTATCCCAGCTGAACCCAGGACACTGCTACAATTTAGGCCACACCAAACCTCAAGCATTAATGTTAGCTTGATCAGGTGAGCCAAAGTTAAAGGCTTATGATTTCTGGACTTACATAGACTTATATTAATATGAAGACCTAAGACAAAGAAGATATAAATAGCTTAGCCAAGTTATAGCAAAGGGTATTAAATATTACATTCTTATTTTCTGGATATAACCTGATAGCAACAGCTGGATAAACTATGAATGTCTTTTCTCCACGGGTATTTTACTGCAAGATAGCAAACATGAATTAGATGTCTGGCTATACAAACAGACTTTTTTGATAGTGAAGTCATAGTCAAAACAGCCCAGTCTGTTCACAAGCTTTAGAATGAGCTGTACAAAAAAGTGTTTAGTCACACATTGTAACAGCACCTTTTTAAATCAGAGTATTACGATGTGTCCATTCCTCCAGGCATCCTGTTGATTGATGTGTTGTTATTATTATTGAGTGACTATTATTTTAATGAAGAGTAACCACAGAAGACAGAAACTTTTTAACAAGACTTTTTGAGTAGCAACAATACCATCAACACAACACACAAATTATAAGCTCATTTGAATGAGTGTGTTTGGTGACCTGAACCATCACCTACTAGAGGCAGTGGAAGTCTGGAAGTTGTTGGAATAGACCAAATGCTGTAATACAGGGATATAGGTATTGTGATACTGCAACCCCATGATACATTCAAGACTCTAAGTAATTTTTAATTCCTTGATCAAAAATGTGATTCCCATAAAATCTGCTAACACTGTTCCTCCAGACTGGGACTTGAAGATGTGTGTTTTAATAGACAGTGCTAGTGTGTTCTTATGCATCCCTGTTCTGCAACATGTGTCATCCTGATTGTCCTGGTGCCCTGGAACCCCTTTGAAGGAGTAGTGGGTATGTGACCAGTTTGTCCATGGCTAATGGCCATCTGCCCCACAAGATGGCACACCACGGTTAGGAGTAGGGGACACATGTCTTATCCTAATAAGACTAAAAAGGTCTGAGAACACACAAAAAAACAATCCTGAAGTGATAAAAGAGATATAACCTGCCAGACTGCAGTGACACACAGACAATTATGATGGTTCTGAATTTGCTTCCTCAGATACCACCATAAGCATTACAGTCTTAAAAATGCATTATTTGGCCCAAGTAACACTTTTCTTTCAGCAGGTGCTTGCACAGGAACAAACAACTGATGAATCTGTATGCAGAATCTGTCAGGAATCTACAGGAATGATGAGTAATTCCTGGTAAACTTATTTGAATATAGACTTCTCTTGCTTAGTGGTATATTTCTCTCTTTTTTTCTTAAATTGCACTTTCAAAAATTGTCACTTTCCCTAAGAACAAATCTTAACCTGCTGAGGAATTCAGTCAAGCACAAGTCAATTCATTGGAATGAATTATCAAGAGACTTTTACATAAAACTAACTCTTACGAGTTTCCAACCAAGGAGGTAATAAATGCAAGTTATTCAGAGAGTCTGATGGGAAGGCTACTCTGTCTGGCCTGGGCAGAAGTCATGTTGCTAGCATGTGACTTTTGGCACTGATAAACCAAGCTTTAACTGCTGTCATTTCCACTCCAGGTTTTCTTCCCTGTTACTAATTTTCATGCTTCTTTTATTATTTATTTTCAAGCTGACTTCTTTGTTTCAAAAGTCTCTTTGTAATTCCTAGTTACTGTTTAGTCTGGCCAACATCATCAGTTTTAAGCAAATATTCCCCAGGCAGTTTTGTGGAGTTGGTATACATTCTCATAATTTACACACATATTTTTATCTTCACAGGTATTGTTAGCTGGGCTACAGACTACAGGTATCACCACATAGGCCAAAAGATCCACATTTCCTTTTATTTCTTAGAAGCTTGTTCTTTGGGTGACAGGAGGTGTTAATAGACAAGAAGCTGATCCTAAGTCTAGTTTTAAGTCTCCCATTCAAGAAAAAAAAATTGATAAACCAGAGCAAGTTCTTGAGGGCCACCAAGCTGTCCAGGGGCTAGAGCACTTGTTCTGTGAGAGGAAGATGAGCGAGCTGGGCTTGTTCAGCCTAGACAAGTGACAGCTTTGAGGGTCCTACCAGCAGCTTACCAGCACCTGTGAGAAGTGAAGGGCCATTGAGAAGACAAAGCCAGGTTCTTCCCAGTGGTGCATGGTGGAGGATAAGAGGCAATGGATATAAGCTGAAGCGACAGAGGAACCAAAGAAAAACTTTTTCCCCATGAGGACAGTCAGGTGGTAGAACAGGCTGCATGGAGAAATTGTGCAGTCTACATCCTTCGGGGTTGTCAAGACCTGACTGAATCACGTCCTGAGCAAACTGGTCTGACCTTCTAGCTGGTCCTGTTTTGAGCAGTATGATGGATAAGAGACCTCCTAAGGTACTCTACCATCTGAATTTTTCTGTCATCCTATAAAGGAAATACTTCGATGTGCAGACATTTTGTGTGTACGTGTTCAGAAGTACTGTTGTTTCTCTGTATAACTATTGGGAAAAATAGGATTCAATTTCTTTTGTCATCCATACAGCAGAACCCACTGATACTCATTTCACTCAGTATACATCCATTTTGAAAATGGAAACCTCAATTTTATCATACTTTTCTTTGGCCTGTGCCAACACCTACACTTTAGAGAGTCAGGTTTTCATGGTAGGTCCAGAAATTTACACCAGCAAAATTTCTATTTCAATAGAAAGGAACTGGCAATTTCTACATGTAAATTGTATGCTTGTAAGTGTACTCCTGAAATGAAATAACAAACATTGTAAGTGCACAAACTAGGGTATCCTAGATTATTTGCAAAATACAGGTTTCCCATTGTTTTGGTTAAGTGTAACTTGAAAAAAACCTGTATTTATTTTCATGTTTATGATGCCTAAAATAGGTTCTTGTTCAGACTGCCTACTTTCTATAATATCTGTGTTCCAGCATTCCTGCAAAGCTCCAAAATGATAGTCATTCAAAAGACTATGAGCCACAAAATCAGTCCAGACAATAAGGAATATCACTTTAAATGAATTCAGTTATAATTGTATCATGCTACTATGTGCAGCGGGAAGCAACACAGAAATGCTTACTTCTTGGGAAAAAAAGACAAATTACTCATAAACATATAATTTCTTTCCAAGCACAGGAGCAGATACAACCAACTATTAATGGCATTTGCATTGTAGGTGGTTCCTCTTTCTTCTGTTTGCAAATCAAAAGAGTTTTCAAGCAAATCATTCTGTTATTATTAGTAGTTGCCAGTACACTATGAAATTGAGTTGGAACTGGAAATGAGATTAAAACACAGAAATTTTGCACTTCTGGTCTATAGGAGACATGATATTTAGAAATATTCTTTCTTTTTTTTTTTCTCCTTTTCTAGTACCTGTCCTGCATAACTTTGTTTATGAGCCTGCTGCAGGACTATTTAAGATTTAGGCCTGACAACAACATTCAGTGCAATCAGACATTCACTAAGTTTGAGCAAGTCAACAGGTATACATAAGACAGAACTGAGCAAGGCATGTCTCTCAGCCTTGGTAATAACAGAACAAATGAGAGATAAGCTAATTAGCTCAGCTATCATGCAAGTCCGATGCAGCCAACTTTTTCACTTAACAGAATTTGATTGTCCAGCAACGCTGATGAAGGGAGCCAAATTCACTACCAGTATATTATGTCTTCCAGAAACACTGGAGATATGAATATATAAATATTCACATATACCCATCATACACGATATCTATACATGTATGTGTACTCATATACATAGGTATTCGTATATACGGTATACATATGCTTACACACACATTCTTATACATGTCATGGTTTAACCTCAGTGGGCAGCTAAGCACAGCACTGCCACTTGCTCTCTCTGCCCCCATAGTGGGATGGGGAGACAATTGGAAGGGTAAAAGTGACAAAACTTGTGGGTTGAAATAAAGACAGTTTAATAAGATTTAAAAACAAACCAATAAAGACAAAACCAAGAAAAATAAGTAAGGCAAACCCTCACAGTTCCTCACCACCAGCCAATTGATGCCCAGCCAGTCCCCAAGCAACAGCAGCCCTAGCAAAATCTGCTCCCCCCTCTCCTCTCCCCCCTTTTTTTCAGTGCTGAGGACAGCATCATATGGTATGGAATATCCCTTTGGTCAGTGGAAGTCTTCTGTCTCAGCTGTGTTCCCTCCAAAGTTCTTGCCCACTCCCAGCCTGCTTTCTGCATGGCAGTGTGAGAAACAGAGAAGACCTTCATGTTGTGCAAGCACTCTTCAGCAATAGCTAAAACATCAGTGTATTATCAACACTGTTTTCACCACAAATCCAAAATACAGCACCATACAAGCTACTATGAAGAGAATTAGCTCTATCTTAACCAACAATATACTATTAAAAAAATCTTTATGTACAGTTATATCAGTATTTGTCTGTTGAGTTACCTGAAGAGCAAACTTAAATGACTTTGCTGCTGAAACAGCTGGTGCTCTTTATTCATTTCAACCAGTGAGTCTTTCACAGATGAAATTATTAAAGCAAAGGGAGTAATACCTGCGAACTTAGTTACCTATGGAATTTGAGGAAAAAGTGTTAAGTGGATCAGGCATGATAATTGATGTGTATGATTTCCAGTATCTAGGAACTAGCATTTGCAGTGTGATGGGGAAGGGAATACAATGATACAGGCTTTATATATAAGTATTACAAATGAGAAATAAAAAGGAGACTGACAGTGATCACAGAGTTCTTACCATAATAATGCTAAATAATGGTAGGGAGGTCTAGTGCTGATAGGGTAATGAAAAAAGGGACCTGTTGTTTAAGTGAATCAAACTAGTCTTGTAGATAACCTTCTTTATACTCTCAAGTTCAAAATGGCTTTAAAACCAGACTACTGCTAAGCAGAGCAAGAGTGCATTTGCCAAACCTTCGATCAAGATAATACATAAAGGATTTCTATAATTATGTCAATATAAATGCAAGAGATAACTTTGTAGCAAAGAATAAACATATAACACAAAGTATTAGAGTAAATTCTGTTTTTTTTTAAAAAGGTAGAGAGCAGAACTACAGGTTTGATTTGCTACATAGTTAAATCCCACATGGGTTTGTCTGGTGTTCAACATTCCAGTGTTGTGACACTTTCTGCCTGCTACATTTTCTGAATAAAGGAAAGCTGAATGACAGTTCTGTTATTGAGTTCATGAGTAGAGACTACAGGGTTTCTTAGATGATAGAGATGCAATGTATGTGTTGAGGCTAGGTTTCCTTATGTCTGTTGTTCAGCCAGTCCAAATCTGCTGAAATCTGCAGTATTTTAGGTGATAATTTGGGACAGCATTTTAATAATAATTCACAAAAGTAACTACAGTACCACTGCAGAGATTTCATTTACACACTAAAGACATATTAGACATGTTGAAAAAGAATGATTTTAGATCTTCCAAGCTCAGTAACATGTATAATATGGCAAAACAATGTTATTCAGAGGCACCAGCTTGGATGTTAAAAGCATAACAGCATTTTTCTGAGTTTGGGATAATTAGCACTGCCTCCTAGCAAGGCTAATTAACTCAGGTTGAGCACCATGCTAAAACATCTGTACTAGTCATTCTAACACTAGCCTGTTTACAACTAGCCTGGGTTCTCTGTATGGCATTGTACTCTGAGGAATAAACACAACCTTATATTTCTTTGCCATCACAAAAGTCCTAGGAATTGAGGTCATATTCTTCTTTCTATTTATTTTACAAAAAAAACCCCACTTTCAAAACAACTTGTAGGATTTTGCCTCTGGAATTTAAACACCACCACCACCACCATCACCACCACCCTGCTCCCCCCAAGTAAGCCAAACTGAACATAGCAACATCATCATGAAGCAAAAAATGCATTTTTGTAATGCCTGTATTTGTTTAGCATTAAAAAAAGTTTATTGTGTTTGCTTTGTTTGGGAAATAACCAAGATCAGGTCAACATTGTAATAATAGGAAAAAAATAGTTAAGTGCAGAACTTGACTGCCCACAATCTAAAGAGAATTGCTTCTAGTTTGAGATGAGTATACAGAAGCAGAAGACTGGAAGGATGGCAGGCACCACAGGTGATAATCTTGTAATGTAGTGGTCACTCACAGGAAAAATTCCCAGCATTCTCTGACAAATGTATAATATTTGGTACAAAAAACCCAGAGCTTGTTATTACTTTTAGACTACTTTCTTCAGATTCTAGAGGCGGTTGGAGCACAGACAGTAGGTAGCGTAGCCTTCCCTATGACCGTTCCCTTCCTCTATAGCAAATAGAGAACTCCTGAATTTACTGCAGGTCCAGAAGAATTCTTTTTTATGTCCACAGCTGATGTGCTTTTTATCACAAAGATCAGCTTTATTTCTTAAAAAAGACTTTGGAGTAATTTCTATATATAAAGTGAGAAAGATGGTAAATCACAAGGTTTCTCTCTATATAAATGAAACCTGGCAGCTCCCAGAGAAGAAGGTTTTTAAGAAAATCCACGAGCAATACAGATTGTACTGGGCCATATTTATAGGCCCCATCATTACCTTAAGCTCTTAAGAAGAGAAATTAAGATAATTCCTTGGTGACTTAAGTTCCTGACAATTTGCTGGATAAATGTATCTAGAGAACACAAGCTGGAATGTACTCAGCATTCCACAATTTCATCAACTAAAATATGTAGCTGGATTTCTTAGCCGGGTTCCATAACTCCAGTCCTACTTTTGAAAATATTTCTTGTCGTGGTCAAAAAATGAAGTAGCTTCAAAGCATTACAAACTCTTTTGGCTCTTGTACTTTATCTTTAATAAAGCTAGCATTTATTAAACTTTATTAAACTTACTGAAGGTCATGATAACATGTCATTCTGAAAAAAAAAAGTCATAAAAGTTTACAGATTTTTCCACATTATTGTGTTGGGGTTAGGGTTTGGTTTTCTTTTTCAATATTTGAGACCAGATTGTGCAACAACTACCTATAAATATTTAGTAAGATTTTGCAAACTGCTTAGCTAGATTAAGCATTTGATATTCATGCTTATGTCCATATTGTTAGAAAGGTAGTTTTACTAAGTGGCAATGGATTAACCACTAAAAAGAAGTAAGAATTGGAAAGTTTCTTTTCCACATGAAAAGGAAAAAAATCAAGTACTCAGATTTTATTTGTGAAGCAAAGTGCTTTGCCTGATAAATAAATCTTGTTTCAAGTCATGTATCAATATATAATCAACCTCTCAAGACAACCCTAGGACTGAACTACATACTAAGATGCCAACAAGCATTAGCAAAGTCAATGAAAAACAGAAATAACAGTTCTTCATATGAAAAAAATATCCATTAGTAATAAAATCAAAGATGATTAACTTATACATTGCTCACTCTTAATATGAGTAGTGTAATAAAGTAACAATACTTTTAATTAAAAATAATTCTCAAAATTTTGAAGAAAGAGTAGGATTACATTAAAATTAAATGAGAACAAAATTGTCAATCTCTGTAATTTTTCCCTGGTGTTTAACTGCCCATTAAAATTTATTATCTGCCTCTAATTAGTTTCTGTTTTCATAACTGAATAACATCTATTTGTTTTCTTCTTCTTTATTGGACAAATTCTGAAAACTTGAAGGTAATTAAGATGACATGGATATTTATGATTTTGTTGGTGTGTAAGCATCTTTACGTACTATTCAAGTAAGCACCAAAGATATTATGCAACCCAAATTAAACCTCACTAAAACTTAGAAAATTTTTATATTTGGAAAAAAAAAAAATTAAGAAATTTATTCTACAATTTTATAGGAACAATGAGGCATATATCTCAATTCAGTTTTTTAATCAAATCCGATCTAATCAGCTGGGACTCCAGAATTCATTAAAGAGGTAATTTGCCTGACTGGCAAATCTTCCTTTTTCCAATCTGGAAACCTAGACATAATCAGATGTATTCCTGGAATTTTGTTAAAGTTAGCTTGTTTAGGCTCCTTTTGGTAGCAACAGTTACAGTATTTGAGCTACACTATTTGCATTATCACAACAGTACTAGAATTTTCTTTATGTGATGAAAAATTGCTATTCTTTTTAGTGAATAAGACTGTTTCCTCACACTTTCTTAATATTTTTTTTCCCTTTTGACTGTTTTTTCTATGTTCTACTAAAGTCTGGGGTATTCTGCTCATATGTGGGGAATGGGATATACCAGGTAATTATGTGTTCATGAGACTGATATCTCCTCAGAAAAAAAAAAAAAAGGATGATTGACATGAGAGTTGATTATTTTCTATACATAAAGTGATATAATTAATTAAAAAATGGCCTAAACCCAATAACTAGATATGTACTTAATTTTCTCCATTATAATTTGTGTTTTAGATAGATTTTGCAAGGTAGTGGTGTCAACAAGGTTTTGATCAAGACCCTATGATGATATTAAGTCAAGGTGAGGCTAGAAATCTCTTAATACTTAAGGAAGGTGCTCTATGGGAAGGCTTAAACAAATAAATTCAAGAGGAGAATCCAGATAAAAAGCTAGCTTTTTTATTTGAGGTGTTACAATACCCAGAATCCCTTGCAAAAATCTTTCCATGACATAAACAGCCATGCTGCAATACACAGATAGAAAAAAATTAGCTTTGTTAAGTTGAATCTGGATGAAGACAAGAATTAAATAGTACATCTAAAAAGAGAAACAGGGAAGGAAGAAGCCTTGGTCTTTAGGGTGTACATCATCACTCATCTAAGACAAAGCAGAGCTTAGGTGTTGCAGTGCAGATAATTCCTTTATTAGGTCTGGTTCATGATAGATAACCAGTGCTTTAAAAAATAAGGAACAAACTTCAAATTGTAATTCTGCATAGCTGTGCTCTACTAATAGTGCTATTTTCTAGAAATTACTTCAGTCTAAATGATTGAACATCTTTTAGCAATTACTCAGAACCAATATGTATCATTACTAATAAGATACAAAGATTACAAAAAATTTAGGGGCATGATATAGTGAGAACACAAGATACAGATGCAGATTCATCTGGTTGTTGATACATGCATGCAGGTTAGTAATATGCATTGCAATAAGAGTAAAATAAGGGCTTGGACACATAAACACATTATTGCAAGATGATACATTGCCACATTGTCTGGTTCTCAGTGGTAGTTTGTATGCATGCTTTTGCTGTATGGTAATCTCTGTATAATTAAAAAGTAGTTTGAAACAGTATATTGTTCTGTCTTTGAAAGTAAGCTAGTTTACATTTATAACTAGGTATCAATACAGTTCCATGGAAAATTATTACTCAGCAGATGAACACATGGTAACTTCCAATACATATTTTACATTCTTTAGATACTAGTGAGTAAGAATACAGGCCATAGCTCGAAGGTAATTGAGTATTTTGACAAACCAGGACATTTTCTCATATACTGTGGATAAGTTACTGAACATGAAACTACAGATATATTACTATGAATGAAAACAATACAAAAAAGTTGCAATAGAGGAATTGTGTTACTTACAGTGGTCGGCTAGCTACTGTGGCACTTTCTCATGTTGTTCAGTCAAGAGCTGAAGAGCAGAGGATTGAGAACTGTAACTAACTGCAGGAATCGAGGTCTTTCATTGAGAAACATAATGAGTTCCATCTTTCATTTAAGAAATTGTTACACAGAACGTAGCTATCCACCTACATATCGATGTGTACAAACAGAAATTCAACAGTGCACAAGACAGCACCTGGCAGGCAAAAATATGGCTTTGTACAAAGCCATAAAAAAAAAATAAAAAAATCTGACTTTGCACAAAATATTTGTCCTGCAAGGAGCAGGGAGTTAGACTTGATGATCCTTATGGGTCCTTTCCAACTTGAGGTATTCTATGATTCTATGACATACTTTTTTAACATTGAAGTTAGTTACCAAGTCAAAGACATTATCCAAAATGAGTAATTTTAATATAAAAACTGGAAGGTTTGGGGATTTTCTTTTTCTTTACAAAATCTTCTTGATTTATTAGGAATTAGGAATTATAAATTCATTATCTTCTAAGAAACTTGTGATTTTTGCAGAAGGTCAAGCTAGATCATCACAGTGATGTTTTCTGGCTCTGTAATTTACAAATATATAAGGAATAAATATTAATAGGTGTAATATTAAAATCATGCTTCATGAGCTTTAGTGCTCTTATAAATCATAAAACATTTATAAGTCTAGCTATGAAAGTAGCTGTCAATTCCTGAAGCATGAGCAAACCCTAGATTTGTGCTCCTTAAAGCATGAGAAATTCTTGGTATTGGATTTGTGTTCCCTGTCCCAGATGAATGAGGAAAAGGATTGTTTTAAATGTCTGTCTTTCACACGTTCCAATATTTAGCTGCTTTAGCATTACATTAGAATGACATGTAAAGAACCAGAGTACTACATAATGCAGACTTTGCCTGTGAAATTCGCTATAGATTGATTCTGGAGAAAGATATGCAGACAAACACCTTGGGCAGAGAGGTAATTTATCATTGTCCTAAACTTTAAATTTAAGAATCCTGTGTTTGAAAACCTTGCTCATATTAGTGACCGGTGATGATGTGCTATTCTGTCCTACATTTAATCTTGGTATGACATCAAATATCAATGGTGTTACTTCTAAATGTTTGTTGGCAGTGTACCACAATAACTGAATAAAAAATTCCAGACCCCTGCCACTTTTCCTGACATACATCTTAGCATGTTTCTGCTAATTGGGCTGCAGTGGCATTTTAACACAACCACTTTAAACCAAATTAAGTTATGGATAAGCGTTTGCTTATTTTGCAAGGAAAGTGAATTCAAGAGAGCATGGGAAGTATATTTATTTATTATGCATGCTGTAGTTCTTAAAATCATACACTTCTGAGAATCTGAAACTTACAAAGTACAGACTGTAAGTGTGCTATGAACAGTTATTGTATATACTTAGCAACAGAAATGGACCTTTAAGGTCCAGAAAACATACAGTTGTATTTATAGCACCAGTTGTTGGCAATAATTAAGATTTTTTGCACAGAGAACTGTGAAATACTTTGTATGAGAAATGACTGAAATGCAGGAGGATAACTGTGGGGTAAAATATTTTACAGCATACATAGTTACTGTAAGTTACTAGTATAGGATACTTAGGTTTTGCAATTGTATATTCATTCTTACCCTGACATAGCACCTGATGCTGCTGATAGAGTCTACTCATGTTTTCTTTCTAGACTTTCATATAAATTTTCCCTTATGTATTTAAAATTAATAAAATAGATGCATTACTAATAGGACTGTGGTGAATTGACCTTGGCTGGCCTCCAGGTGCCCACTAAGATGCTCTCCCACTCTTCTCATCAGCAGGACAGGGGGAGAAAATAAGATGAAAAACTTGTCCATCAAGATAAAGGCAGTTTAATAAAGAAAAGCAAAGGCTATACATGGAAGCAAAGGAAAACAAAAATATTTATCCTCTACTTCCCTTTAGCAGGTGCTGTCCAGCCACGTCATGGGAAGTAGGGCCTCAGTACTCATAGCAGTTACTTCAGGAGACAAATGCCTTAATAACAAATGCACTCCCCACTCCACCCCCTCTTTCTCTTAGCTTTTATTGCTGACCATGACATCATATGGTATGGAATATCCCTTTGGTCAGTTTGGGTCTGCAGTCCTGGCTGTGTCCTCTCCTAACCTCTTGCCCACACCCAAATTACTGGCCTTTGGAGAACATTGCAGGGGGGACATTGGAGAAACAGCCTTGATGTTGTGTGGATAATGCTCAGCAGTAGTCAAAATATTAGTGTGTTATCACACTGTCCTAGCTACAAAGCACAACACTATGAGGGCTGCTTTTATATATATATGGGACATCCTTTAGGAAAGCAAAAGAAATATATTCTTAAATTTTCAAACATTTTAATAAATTCAATACTATAATCACCAGGTTTCTAATATTAACTACTGTAGAAGATTACCTTACTTTCGGGAAGGAAGCAATCAATTTTATTTTTCATTTTTATTATTATTTTGAAATTGAAACACTGTAATTTGCATAGGTGTTAAGCCACAACTACAACTGTTGTCTTCAGTGGTGCCATTCCTGTGATTGACTATAATTCTCCTCCAACATTCTTTTAATTATCTATCTATCTGCATCATCATTTATTTTGAGTAGCTCTCTTGGCAGGTAAACTCAGTCTGAAAAGTCACTGCTTGTGGAAATAAATCAGCAATGACAGCAAGATATAGACCCCTCATTACCATGATACTGATTTCAAATGAACATTTGTCTTGTCAGTGTTCTTTTAATTGGAATTAACATCATTACAATCCTAATCAATTACTGTATTGTGATTTCAAATTCTGTTCTCTCCATCTGCACAATTACTGTAAAAGTGTGTTTTGTTTTTCTAATCTTAGAAGCTAAGTTGGAACAGATGCTTAGTTTCTAGAAAACAAGCCATCAGACACAGAGGGCCAAATTTTGAATGTGTTATTTCAAGCATCAAAATCAGCTCTATTGTATTACAAGCACATTTTTTCATGGCTTGATATTTAGTAGGAATAATTGAAAATAATTTTTAGGTATGTGCAATTCCAAGATTTCTATAGTATGTAATTTTTTATTTGTATTTAGTTGTTCTGCATTCTTGATGGTCACTGCAAGCACTACACAGGGTTTGGGAACCCTAAAAAAGTGCTGTAAAAATCAAGAAACCGAACAGGAGGTGTCCTGTAGAATGTCAGTTGGTGCTTTTACCATTTGAGAAACCATGCATTCAATAGATCATCAGGAAGCAGTTGATTCTTTAGAGCTCTGAGTCACACTGCATCCAGTTGTGAATTTAAGGATGTTTTCCATACAATGAAAAATTTATATTGTTAAAGACTATACATTTCAATTTATAGGGCTACAGTAGGTTCACGACATCTTGATATATTTTCAAGATTTACTTTTCCATTTTTCTTCCCCATCTTTTTTATTTGTTTCATAGGTTCTTACTAAATGTTGATTCATATATTTGATGCATTTATTCAGATTAGTGTTTTTTCCTCAAAAGTAGAAAGTTGGGGTTTTTTTCTGAGTGTCTGAAAAATGTATCTTTCCTCATATAATCTTAGAGTGCACCCATTACAAAAAGGGCAGAGTAAGATGGAAGTCTTAATGCCTTCCAAGGAAGGCTCCAAATAACTATGGTGAGAGTTCATCAAGAACAGAAACAGAGTGACTCTGATTTCCAGCTCAAGAAGAAGAAAAAGCAGCATCTAATTGAGGAAAAATAACTGACATCTTTCTCAGCATGCCTGAATAATTCATTATGATTTTAGTCAAGCAAAATCACTTTGCAGAGTTTTGGTCATCTTATGGGATTAATTTTCCTTTGTAAAGCAAATGCTCCATTTAGTAGACAGATCAAAGCTGTCATTTTGTCTACTTTCACAACTGTTAATGATTCCAAAGTCAGAATGTTGTTTTCTATAATCATTCAGTACATATGAAGACAAGTTTTAAATAATCTATGGAACTACAATGGAAACTCCATCTATCCTAGCAAAGGTTTCAGTGTCTTAATAAAAACCTTACAGACATGGCATCTGGGTGTATTTTTAGGGGGATGGGAGGAAAGTTTGTTATACTTACCTCTAGAATCTCTTTCCTTTAAAGTCCTGGTTTAGCTTTATGTGTTGCAGGTCCCAAAAATGTTCTAAGACACTGCTTGAATGGTCCGCTAATCTTCTAAGTATGTTGAAAATATGTTTAAAATGAAGAAAAGATGTACATGAAAATGCACTCTACCAAGGAATAAAACATTAAATAGCTAATAATGTTGAACCTAATTAATGTAAAAATACCTGCATTTCCTATCCTCCACCAAGCCTATCCTAATCCCACTCTGTATGCTATCTATAAATAATTACTACTACTGGATGAGAAACTGGAGGTTATTGACCAAATATTCTTATAAATATGCTGCTGCATGTTGTTGTATATTCTTCTTAAGTCATTACTTGGTTTACTTTATCTTTTAGTACGTATATATCTTCGGATCATGAACTATGCTTCACCTTACACTTTTGAAAATCTTAACCCTAGTGGCAGCCACCTTTTTATTTGGTGTTCTGCCTTTATCTGGAATTAATAGCTTTTACATAATTTTATATATTAATATTTTGTTGTGTAAAACCTATAATTTAATTAAAGTTTAATGAAACTAAGAATAGAATATATCTGGAAAATTTTTTTTTATATACCAAATAAATGACTTTCCTCTCAAAGTGCATAAAATGTGAAAAAAAAAGTTGTATATATATAGTATAATATATATATAAACAGCTTTGCTGTTTTTCAGTGGATAGGATTATATTTAGCATTATCCAGTTGGAAATGTTAATCAATAAGTGTTTTTGCAAATGTGAAAATATATTAGTCATCTATTATGTTCTAGAAGATGGAGATAGTTTTTTTAAGACTGTTTCAAACAACACTAATGTTTTAATTTCATTAGTCATAAAGATATTACTGTGTTCAAGCATCAGCAATGAGGATTATTTACATAAAATATCAAGATATAATTTAATTCAGTAACCACTGAATCTGCTCCTTCAGGAGATGTTTTTTATAAGAAATTTTAGCATATTTAAAATATGCTGTTCTGTCCATGGATTAAAAATTAATATATATGTAAGTATATATATAAATGTACATGTTATATAATTAAATTGATTTAATTTAATTAAATTTAATAAACATATATAGAGATTTATTTACATACAAATCTAAAAACACAATAAGAACTTATGTGTTAGACTTAATTTTATTAATTTAAGGAGCTAAAGTTGCATCTAAATGACTAAATTGTTACTATGGAGAGAATTCTGCATATCAGTGTTTGTTTTGAAAGCTACAGTTTTCAATTCAAAATTTTGTATCTTACCTATTCCATCACATGCTCCATGTCTTGTTATACAGGATTTGCCAGAGTGGCTACTTTTCCAAGACTACTGTAATTATCCACTGCAACAAAAGCAATCAGATGATTTTGGTTTTTAACATAGCATACAGTTTGACTGGTAGTTCATATAACAGACACATAGGATGAGGGTGAGCTGCTTAACACAAAACGTCTTTTCTTTCTTTTCTGAGATATTTCATCACATTTTAAGTTTAGCACTTGGAGGGAAGACAGTCAGTGGAGGAACAAAATTAAATATTTTAGAATTCACAGAACCACATTTGAAGCTGTACTTTCAAATTTGTACTGTCTTCTGGAAGAGGTTCTGTAACCTGTTTACATTCCATGAACATTTTTTCTCTATCAGCTAGACATCAAAGCATTTGAACTGATGCTAAGTTCCAATCTAATTTTCTTCCTTCTTCACTTCCCTTCACAATCTGTCATTTGCATTTTAAGTCTACTTCAGATACCCTAGTTTTGACAAATATACCCTCAGAACTAATGATACTGACAAAAGTATCTCTATCCCAGCTGAAACCAGGACAGTATTGTGAACTTTTTACGGCTCTTTGAATTCTCTTTTGTGAATTGTAAAGGTATTTTTTAAATATGGATCTTGAAGTGAAAATTGGTGAGTTCGGGCAACTTTCTTAACACAGCAAAACTAACACATTTGAACCACATTCAACTTCAAGAAGGAATTCTTTATTAATATTCTCCTAGAATTTCCCTTGACAAATTAAAGGTCTAGAATGTTAAAGGCTAAATAAGTGTCAGTGGAGTTTGGGTGCGTGCATATTATTATTTCTCCTTTTTTACTAATGATTCTATTCAAGAAGAATAAGCACAGTGGGACAATACAAAAGAAAAAAATAAAGCTCAAACAATATTAAGTTTTGCCAGAAAAAGACATTAATCAATATGGAAACACATGTGGTCTTTTATAAATTGATTAGGTTGTATGTTGCAAAAATGTGCAGAAAGCATATATACATCATCATGAAACAAATTCAAACATATTTTCTTTTGACAATTATGCAGATCACAGAAAGTAGATAAAAGTATGTATAATGGAGCATGTTTATCTTTCCTCTTTTCGTGTGTGTGTGTATGCAGATATCAAAAATGAGTGCTACCGTTTGCCATGGTGAAGCTGGAATATTTATGTTTGCAACTTATTTACATGGAACTATGTACTGTCTCTAAATGTGTCTTGGTATTATTTGCACAATAATTCTAAGAGGCTCAAGAATCAAGGTTTGAGTCTTAAGGTATCCCGTATTGGGCATCATACAGACTTTGGACTGATCTGGAAAGATTTTTAACCCTTTACTTAAGTCTGGTTCAATATTATTTTAAGCACATAGCTACATCCTCTATAGCCAAGGAATGGCCACTAAGAATTAACAGGGTTGGTTTGGGAATACAGTATTAACTGTTCCAAATAAGCCATACAGTTTTCTCAAGAGAAAATAAATCATCCATGGTGAGGAAGATGGGAGGAAACACTTAAATTTGTTTCTTAGTTTGTTTCATTCCATTACTAAAAAATACACAGAACTTTAAAAAACAACCAAAGACATTCCCAGTTGAACTAGACATTTAATAAACACTCAGATCACCTGATAAGGAGTGAAGTGCTTTTCTGACTGGAAGTGTTAAGAAGCTGTACTCCCAGTGCAGGCAAGAATCACTCATGACTTTAATCCATTTCCACTAAGAAGCAAAAATCTTCTATGGTTTGTATCTGTGCTTTTGATATTGTTTACATACAAGGCCAGCAGAATAATTCTTAGTTTCATAACTTGTTAAGATCTCCTTGTTTCTTTCCTTACCTCCCTTGCATACACAGTAAAATGTCATCACACTCTATCATCCCTCGATTATTGCCAGAACAAAGTTAATATCCTAAGGAAAAAACCCCAAACCACTCAGATTTGCTTGATGAATACACACAATTATTTTGGTTGTGTCTAAATAGCAGGGGACATTTGCATTCTAGTAAACTCGATGGAAGAACGTGGCCTGAATGAGTACCAGTACTGGAAGTTATATCACTCATTAAAGGCTGCAATGAGCTGTAGAAGCAAAAGGGTGTTATCTCCAGTCAGACCTCTATTGCTGCTATGGTCTATTCTGGTCCCAGAGACCACTTCTGGTGTCAGTTAACTCCAAAGGGTGCCCTCCACAAACAACTTTATGTTCCTTTAGCTGAAACTAGGGATTTGCAGCCTACTTGTTTAGGAACTTCATCGTTCAGCTAACAAACATATTTTTTGTCAAACAAGAGCTAGGAATTTTCTTATAACTTTCCAAGAGACTTTTCTTTTCTTAAGGAAAAAAAAAGAAAAGAAAAAAGAACCTTAAAATGCATTACTTCTTTCAAAGTTTAGGAACTGACTGTAATTTAGATCTTTCAAATACAGAAAAAATTCTTTGGTTTACTTTTTTTTATATGAAAATTTCCTTTCTGCAATCATTTGATCTGTCAATCAAATAGTTATGAAAACATAACCCAAAATTTCCAAAGATCATTTGAAATTATGGAAATTAACTTAACATGGATTATATGATAATAGAAATTAACCTCAGAATGTGTTTCCACAACTTTTTCAGCTTAAAGAGCTAGTGAAACTTTCATGATCTTTTTTCTTACTCTCTTTCATTCACCTATACGTTCGTGTCTGATAGCAATCACAGATGGTATACTTCCTCAGCCCTTGAGATTTCAACATCGTGAAAACTGGAGGGATTTTCACATCAAAACAGTTTCAGGCTTTACAGCAGTAGGATATAACATTTAAGAAGAAAGCACTGACTTTTGTGCAAGTTCAAATCTAAGTGTCACAAGATGATGTTTCCTATTTGTATGACCCACAGGTGCTTTGAAAAATCAAGAGGTGGACCGAAATACAAAAATACTCATAACAGTAGAAATCTTAATTTTCTTCATCCTTTTGAAAAAGTTTGTAGAACATTTTAGGGAGGCAGAGCTAATACTGCTTCAAAGACTGCAGAGGATTCTAAAAGGGATCACTGTTTGTGTCTATGTTTAAGGTCTCAGTTCCTTTCTATTAAGCTTACAGGCAAAGTAAGTCCATTATCCAAATATTTTTCATAGATTTTCTTTTTCCAATAAAGAAGCAAGTATAAAATTTATTTAGTGCAGTAATGAAGGAGTCCACTAATTCTATTAATGAGCTATATACAGTTTATTCTTCCTCATGATCTTCCTTTCAACAGTTTACTCTCCTAAATTCTAAAAATATTTAAGATTTTTCTTAAGATTTATGACCAGTAAATATTTATCTCTACCCATATCAAGAATAATTTTTTTAGTGTTGAAAAATATCTTACAAATCTGTCATTCTTCTTGTGGAATACATTTTATATTTGAGTCATTAATGTTTCTCTTTTAATCTGATCCACAAATTTCAGGGTGATTCTAGCTGTTTAGATGAATATATTGCATCGCAAACATTGTACTATGATACAACTTAATAGAGTCAACGGCTCTATGTTTTCAAGGAGAAAGAGTGTTTTCTAAGGTGTGGTCTTCAAGTGTGGATATTGTAAATTCTAATAGTATCTTTAGAAATATCTGCACCCAGCAGATACATAAGCATATCACTTCATGTATCTATATGTGTGTGTGTATATATATATATATATATATTTTGCTAGTCTATTTTCCATTTCTGTTCTACTAGTTCACTTTCTGATTACCTTTTCTTTTTTCTTTATTTTCATTAAAGTTTATTTAACTTATTTTTCAGCAACTTATTTTCTGGTTTAGTCATTTCCTCTATACATATTATTTCAGCAAGTATCTATGGCTGAAACAATAGACATCTGAGAAGAAACTATGTCAAGTATTTAGAATAACTACTCATTTGTAAATCCTGCAGCTGGATTCATATATATTTTTATTTTTATTTATAAATGAAACATTAACAGTGAAAATTAAAAATTGGGCTGGAATCATCCTATTTTTTCCTTCCGTTTTTCTACCAGTGCTCATACAGACCTTAGTCATTCAGACAATCAACCGCCTATTAGAAAGTCAGGGAATTTTAAAAAGAAAAAGTTTCTAAATTATTTCTGAATTAGTCAACTTTAAACATAGATCTTTTAAAATGTGTTTTGGAAAGCTAATGATATTTTTCTGAGAGTGTAAAATACTTTACATAGAAGAAAATTCAGAAATGCTGAAGATGATAATAAGCAAAGTTCAATGTTCTTCATTATCTCTGTGTTTCCTTTGTAATTTTCACTGTCTTGTATAAGGTAAATGAAATTAAAAAGTAGATATTTAATATACTTTTTTTTGTGGAGGACTCAACTTGTGTCCATGAACTGACAATTGATATAATTCTTCAAGTACTTGTATTAAGATATGGTATTGTAATTTTTCATGTCAGATGACAGAATTTAACTCTTTCAAGCTAAATTGGTAATAAATTATTAATTCAGTCTATAAAAGTGAAAATAAAAGTAGCCTATAACTTAATGCCCATTGAAAGTTTGCACTGAAATATCTGCTACTTGTAGATTTAATAAAGAAACCTGTACTGTGCTTGCAAGCAAAAGCAAACTCATTTCATTTCCACCTTACTAAAATACAATACTATTCCTAAGAATGAAACTGTTGTTGACATCTTGTTTCTTATTTTACAATACAGATCACTTCAGAAGACTTTCTGTTAACCAAAATCCTCAGTCTAGTTTTTTGATACTATTTATTCAGGGGAAAAGCACTCTTTATTAAGAAGGCTCAGTAACTTTTTTCCTTGTGACAACAGTTGTAAAAACAGATTCGAATCCAGTTTCAAGAGACTTAAAGAATACTCAGTTTAAGACTTTTTTTTTATTTAGCAAGTAAAAATTATTAAACCAGCATATGATGCTGCTATGCTATGAAGACATGGGTGTTTCCTTTTATAGGTATCTTTCTCAATAATAATTTTTGGGGACCCTCATAGTTGTAATTGTGTACATTTCCCCATCATAGTAAAGCTAGCCTTTTTGCCTTCTGTTGAATTTGAACATGTAAATAATGGAGTGTGACAGGCATGTCAATAATTCATACTGAGTCACATTTGAAAGGTATTTGATGAAGCACTGTACTGGCTATTCATTTAGACTTACTAGACAGTAATATCACACTGGCTGTGAGAGTTACGATGACTGGTGAGAGAACAGAATGTCATGTGAAGATCTGAACATAAGTTTTAGTACTGCACTCATACAATTTTTGAAGACAGATTTTTAAATCCTTTCTGAAATTCTGTGGATTGCAACAAATACTTTATTAGATTTTATATTTGTTAGTTTATTTGTTCTTCCTATATACTGTCTAAAGGTATCATGTCTAGATATGTTTGAGTAGATACTTATTTGTCAGCTCCTTCATTACCATGAGATTCTCTTTGGAACGCCCATTACACCATGGCTTTTCCTTTTACAGAAATATTCAAAGCTTAACCACAGCTCTCTACCTTACCATAACCTCGACACTATTTTTCAGATATTTTTTTTTTAATGTTTTGCAGGACTGAAGGAATCAAGCTATCCCAGAGCCTTGAAAATGTTTACATTTGTCAGATGTGCATGTCTACGAGACCCATCACTAGCACAGTGCTGCTTGTCAGTGAAGCACTCAAGCCTTGTAAGACTTTAAACTCTAGACATTTTGTAAAATTTCTGGCCAAGGGGGGTTCTGATTCAAATCAAGGCATTTCATTATTAAACAAAAAAGAACACTACTAACCTTCAGAAAAAAATGTATGAAATCTGTCTTGTCCTTTCTCAATGTTTTGACTCTCATGCATGGCTCAGAACTTCTGAAAAACGGCACTCTAAAACAACACATGGCATTGTTCTTCCTTTCAGAATAGTAGCAAGACGCCATAGTTGGCACAGGCCTAGAGAAAAACAAGTTCTAGGAGTCTCTGTATGGCCATGCACTATGCATTGCAATCACATAACCAGTGCAAGTGCACAAAAATGCATGCTCAAGATCTTTATTTCTCCAGAAAGATTTGGGTCTTCTCATGCATTGCTTGTTCCTTGACTCACAGTTAACATATCCTCAACAAATGCATAAATGCTCCATACTTCAGTTATCAAGAAGGAATGATTGAAAAGTAATCAATATGAAGATTTATATAGCAAGCAATAAAATGTATTAAATTTATTCATTAAATCAACTCCACTTTAATAAAAAAATAACTTGCAAAAATTTGATAAATAGCCTGAAAATTATTTGAATAAGTGAAATAATATTAGAGAATTAAATGTAGTAATCTTATTTGCTTTTAAACATACTCACTTAAATATCAGATTTATTTTGGCTATGTTGCTGACATTAAAGTGTTCTACATTTTGTTGCTGTCAGCTTCATGGTTGTCTTACAGAAAAAATAAAAATATTTTAGTAACACATACACTAGTTAAGAGAAGGAACTCTTGAAGAATGATACTTCAGATGAGTCTGCATCAGATTATTGACAAGATAGAGGTAGAAACCATATCATGCATAGACAGTGGAATAGTTTTTAAATGATAGAATACTGTCTTTAAGTTATATGTGTTGAATATTATGAACACTTAATGTTCAGATTATTTAAGGAAAGAGTAAGATACTGGATCTTCCAGGGCATGCCTTAGATGATCTTTTACTTGTACTTGGAAGATAGCACTGTCTACCGGTCATGAAAGGTCATAATGATTAGATTAGATGACTAATGGTGAACCACAGATACCACCTGAAGTAGATGTACAGGTAATTAATGTTGGCAACAGCTGACACAGTAAATATGAGTATGCCTTGCACAGTGTAGAAAGGAAATGAACCACCCCTATCTAACCTCAGACATTTAACAAAGCTATCCAATTTAGGAGAACAGTTATCAAGACTCTCTACAGACAAGGGAAAAACCTAGGTGTCTCCAAGTGGTGATTCAGCTCACTTAAGGTCTGAATAGAGTTGATTATATGATTGCAGAAAGTAGACATTCTGTAAGAAAGAAGCACTTTGTTGTACTAATTACAGGAGGAAATCATGATCGATGAAACACATCTAAAAACAGTTTAATGATAGTTGAAAATACAAACAATACATCAGGTATGTTTTGATAAGTATCCCTTCTTATAGCAGAACCCTGTTACAATCTGTTATTTCCCACAGTATTACTTAAAGCTAAGAAGTAAGCATATGACTGCTCTGAACCTAAGGTAGAGTATAAGCCTATTGCTTCTTGGAAAGTAGAGATTTCTGTAACTCTTTGGCCTGCAGCTCCTAACTTCAGGACTTACTATAAGTTATGCTGTGTTCATGTTGATATTTGAGGTTGCATATATGTTTTGGAAATGTGAAAAGCTTGAGGATATCTCAAGGCTAACTGGGGAAGAAAATAAAACTCTCATCATCAGACTGTGGAAATAACATAAAAATCCAAGTAAGAAGAAGAAGAAGGAGTTTGGTTAGAACTGTCATAGAAAACCCACATATGGAATTCTTTCTCTGACAGATACAATATGTTTGCTCTTTGTTAAAAGATTTCCTTTATAGGTCTTGACTAATATAAAGATCTGAATTCAGGTTCTGCTGTGTCTGTCCTGAATAAAAACAACATCTGCAATTACTGTGTTATGTGTTGTGAAAGAAAAACACTCATGCTTTATTTTTATTCCGGGAGCAATTAAAAAGATAGATAGGAAGAATTATATTATTGCGTGAAATGCTATGGGAAAAAAATAGTAATAATTCAGCATTACTGTTACTGATGAAGGACACAGAAAAATGTCATGTAAAAAAGAAAATGGCTATTACTATGAAAAACCTCATTAAGTAGTTTTCATTAGTTTGCATGAAAAAGTCACAAGACAGTAACTCAGTCTCCCTATATTATTTTTCTCAAAGAAGATAGCAAGCCTAAGACAGTCAGATATTTGTGTTAAAAATATGAACTGGGCAAGGATGCTTCGTCTAAGCAGAGCTAAGGGATAAGATTACTAAAGCCAGTGACACCCTTCCTCAACAGTTATGTTTTTATTTAGTAGAAATAAAAATAGCATATTATTTTTACACCTCTGATATTTTTAACCTCATACTAATGAACTGGTTTTGGCAACAAAGGTTTGTCCCAAGAGCATGGGACAGTCTAAATACAAAATGTGTTTATTATTTCTACATAACAAGTATGCCAAATTTTCTGATTAAAACTCAAAACCAATACCCTACATACTGTTTAAAATGTATCCTTTTTTTTTTTTAATTACATACTGTTTGGCATTAGTATTTATTCAAAATCAATTTAGTAATAAGCATAGTTTTGTGACTAGAAATACTTGGAGCAGAACATATTTAGTGCTTCACTAACAGTATGTAGGGATTTCTTTATTTTCTGTTATAGTGCATTTAAAAGCTCCTAGACTATTTGAAAACTGTCCCTGTCTATAAGTGTTTAGTATCCCTGCTACTGCAGAAACCTCTCGATGAAAGGCATTTCATCCACTTCTGTTATTTTGTAATTTCTTTTACTTCTAAGGAGACTAATATAAGCATAAAAATCAAGGCTTAAAAAACATCTATTGTATCTTCTTATTAGGCAGATATCAGGCTTAAGGATATATTTATTTATATAAATGTATTTATTTGTTTTAAGATAACAAAATTGTAGGATATATATCATGGTCATATATTATTATAGTGCTGTAGCAGTTAAAAAAAAATAATTATGAGACAGTAAGATACCAGAAATGGTAAGTAACCATGTACATTTCCTTAATTATGTTCTATAAGATTTAAACTATACCCAGTAAGGGGAATAACCCATACATGTTCTTTTATCATATGGTATCTGAGAGATTATATTGGAAGAAAAGCATCCCAAAATGTCAAATTGATTTAAAAGTGTTGGAATGTTGCTAGATTTGGAAAAAAATGCATTTTGTGGTATTCTTAATATATTGTAATTATGCATGATATTTGAGAGAGGACCAAAAATCTGAGTAGTGGTCATTATTTTATCCCTCCTCATGCGACAGCAGCATTTAGTTTTGCCAGCATTGTCAACAAACCATGAGCTAGTTTTTCCCAAAAATATTTTAAATAATATGTTAAAAAATGTTTTCCATTATATTGTAGCATAACATTAATTTATATACTGCACATTAGTAAACATCATAAGTAGGAAGCAAGATACTAAAAAATTTTCAAATCCACATTAGTTGCTTAACACTGCTTCAGCTCATATTTATAATTCCAAAGTTCTAATAAAATGTTTTGTACAATTACTAAAAAGTAGTTACAAAAGGCTTCAAAACTGTACCAGCTCTTAAGTCTTCACTGAGTGGACTACTTTGTGTGTACAGATTAACAGCATTCTGGTGTGTGCTGCTATACTTAATCAAGCCAGAGGGAAATAAATTTTATATGAAAATGGGATTAGATACATAAACTTTTGCTAATCTTACTTAAATCAATGAAGAGATATATGTCAATGCCAATGACTATTAAATCACACCTATTGAGTCATGAAGGTTTGTTTTTTTTTTTCATTGAATGTCTCCTAAAATAATTGGAAGTGTTTAAATTTAGCCAGCTTCATAGGATTTTGAGTCAACATATAGTTTTCAGCAGTAACAATAAGATTGAGGTGTCTGGTGTTGATTTAAACAAAACCAACACTAACAATATTTTCTGTAGACACAATTTTTTGTAGGCACAATTTCTAATCATTAATTTAGATGATTTTATGTAACAACTTGTTTTAAATTATCTCATGTTTCTAACAGCTTTGTTTTAAATTTAGACTGATCTAAGTTAGAAATACGTAGCTACATATGCTAGATTTCACATTTTCTTTTTCAGTTCAGAAATATAAAAATAACTGACACGTGAAGTAAAAGCCAGTGTGCACTTAATCTTTGCTGTTGTTTTTTTTCACAAACTACATGTTTAAAAAAACTTGATAGAAAAAGATGAAAAGATATCCAACTCATTTATGCTTTTTCAGTGTTTTTTTCAGAGAAGTAAAGATTTCTACTTTTGCTTGTGTAGTCTGTGATCTGCTGACATTAAGTTTTATTACTTTTTTTCCTTCTCATAATTTGACATGTTTCTGTCATTTTAGAGAAGGTTATATTGGTGAAGGTTAAGAAACTGGCATCCTGTTTTGTGTTTAACATTTTTTCCCTGACATAATGAACAACTTTGCTCCACTTCTGCTACAGTCAGCACTGACTGGGATCTAATAAAGCAAGGTCTTTAACAGCTTAAAATTGCCCCTGACATTGTCTTGTCAGTTGTATCAGACCTTGAATGCTACAGACTATGAAAATATTTCAAGAACATTTTGATGGAGTGGCAGAGTATTTATAAAACCAGCAAGAATTTTAAATCATTTTCAGAGACATAAAGTAGCATAAAAAGTATTTGCCGAACTGTTGGATCATATGTTCTACAAGGTTAAGGCTTGATGACTTTGCAGTATAATGGGCATTGACAGCATAGGTTCATTCCTGTAAATTCAAAAGCTTAAAGAATATCTTATAACATGTTTAGATCAGCAGCTTTTTGTATGCTTTTTCTATGCTTTTTGAGTAATAAAGTGTATGGGATGTATTCTTATATTCATGAGCATAGAATTTGTCAGCCGAGTTCTGTAAAACCTAAGGACATGTATAAATTTAAGAGGACTGAGACAAGAGGAGTGTTTTGAAAATGCCATAGAAAAAATATATAAAATGCATTTCTAGTTTGTGTTGGGGGGGATTGTTTTTGCAAGAGTGTAATTAAACTAAACATGCACCAAAATTTCAACAGAAAGTATTATGCTGAAGACCACAGCAGAAAGGCAGAATTTCTGGACATATTGATAAAAGTTCAAAGTAATACCAATAATTACTCATGTTCTAAAGACATAATATCAGTCAGTGTAAATTAAACACTGAATTCAATAACATTATGTCAACTTACCTCAGCGGCTGTTCATGATTTTACTTTCTTACTTTATGTAAATGTTGATTTGGACATTTGTCAGAGAGAGAGTTCCACTCTCAGATCTTATTCTGTAATAGTAATTCCTTTTGCTGTTGGAAACAGCCTACAATAAAGCACAGCAGAGAAAATCAGTTGCATACAAAAGTATGTGCATATATAAAGGTTTGCTAACTTAAATTTTCATTTCTTATAAAAAGGAAAGGTGAAAAATATGTATCTCAGCTTGGTTTGAATTTTTGCAAGAAAATTATTGTATATGAAGAAGGGAAGAGATGCAATTTTCAATAATAAAAGTGAAATAATTTGTTTGAATAAAACCAAAAGTGACAGTAGCCAATCATCATCATCATCATCATCATCATCATCATCATCACAATGAAAGTTGGGAAAGAAAAGATTCCTGATCCTTCATTGTAGAAGGTTGCATAGACTTTTATCTGGGCAAATTATGCCCTGAGTTAGTTAGAATCATAGTTTCAAAGAAGCATATATTACTAGAAGTCTAAAGGAAGCAATAAAATGTTTAGAATGTGCCCAAAATATTCAGGTGCAGGTCTAAAAATATTATTGATACAGACAATATTATGTCATTTCATGTTCCAATAATATGATACTTTTAATAGAAGGAAAAGAAGAGGAATAAAGTTTCTTCTTTTATTCTAATTGGCCACATTCCTTGTCACTAACTTCCATTTATACCTGAAAATATAATGGAACCCAGAATTGCAACCAGACTCCTCTAGACAGATATGCTAGGGATTTCTAAATCTTTGCAATATTTATCTGTAGTTGGAAAATAACAGAGCAGAATTTCTTATCCATTCACTAAAGGCCATCATCATTTCCATCAGTTCCATTTAAAATGGGAGTTAACCTGTTGTAAAAAAATTTTTATTAAATTTTATGAAGGGATTTCAGTATCCCTTTCCATTGCCTACAAATTGACTTTTCATATATATATAATTGAATTTACTTTTTTTTATTTTTATGAAACATTGAGATATTTCTTAAAAAATAAGTAAAATAAAATACTTTTCTTCATCAGCCACGGAGACACTTTATTAATTTTAGGGACTTTAAATAGCCAAAAGCAGGATTAAGAATATTACATTCCCATAGCTGTATTCCTATAACCTCAGGACAGAAAACCATCTGGTACTTTCTGGCTAAACTTGTGCCCTTCACAAACACATTTTGTGATTATAGATGGTCTCTTAGATATTTGTACTCATGTCCATCTGTTCATATGGCATTATGCCTACATGCAAGTCAGTCTTTTCACTGATTTACTGGTGACAGACATCAGTGAGTTTAGATTGGCTGTCTGGATAAAACTGCAGTTGCTATATTTTTTAGCTGCACATAAAATTCTGCCTCAGTGACATCAGTTTTGTGATGGACTGACATACCACTTCGCATATAATTTCAGAGAGATGAAATTACACCTTCAAATCAGTGGATGAATACACATGAAATTCTTCTAAGAGACAATAACGTCTCTCTAAAGCAGAGTAATCTTGTGACAAAAAAAGTCACTTTCTCCTGTAATCCACTCAACACCATCACATGTTATTATTAACTGCAATCAGGCCTAGGCCTACTAGAAGTATTTGGAAAGAATGCTTCTACTGGGTCTGGCTGGGATGATTTTATGAATTTAAGTTTCTTCACAGCAGTCCGCTTTGCATTTGGTGGGAAAAAAGAATTCAAAAGAATGTTCCCTGTGATTGCAATGAAATCTCTGTAATCTGAATTATGATTTAATAAATTTAGACATCAGATCTACATAGCAAAGCCCTTCTTTCCTCATGGATTTCTTGGTTAACAGGAATAATTAAATTCATCCTATGTTCTTTAAGCTTTTGTATAAAAATTCAAAAAGACTGGATCAATTTTTTGTCTCTATATGTAATAATGATAATCAAACAGTCAGATTTTGTTAGTGATGTTTTGGAAGAAGCACAGTATTCTAGATAAAACAGATTTAACTCTATTAATTCTGCAAAAATAATATCTACTAAAGAACTGAAAACAACAAATTAATGATTTTCTTACATTTTTGTAAGGATAATAAACAGAAAATAATTCAATATGAGGTAAAAATTTACAGACTGTAATTTAGTTATAAACATATTTGTACTTTGATATTTTTCAAATACCATATAAACAAGATAATGTAAATAGCATTTAATAAAATGAATTTAACATTTTTTGTCTTGTATGGAAAAGGATCAGGAAATTATGAGCTATAATAAATTTTCTCTTTAAAGTTAGATCTGGGCTTTCTGCTGGACTTCTGCAGTTTAAGTAATTCTAGTAATAGTCTAAGTGAAACAATGGTGTCATCATCTCAAAATTTTAAGTTATCTCTCTCTAAGCTAAAACAGAAGAATATTAAGAATCAAGAAAAGCACAAGAGTTTACAGCTAAGTCTCAAGCTTAGTTATACACAGTGAAATATAGCATCACATATATGAAAAAGACTTGAAAATAAAGCTGTATCAACACTTGTGTGCAAGGCACATAAAGAACCTTAGAGTATCAATTTCTTTAGAAATCTACAGCCACCTATCAATCATATATACATATATTAAATGTTTGGCCTACATGCCCATTGGTGTTATTTTCTTGAGTCCATTATGCTAATGCAGTCAGCACATCCTTCATAAAGAATAGCTGGATGAACTTTCATAACTGATCCTGCAGTATTACTCCATGCTTGCAACATCTACTACACAATTTATTTCCTCTTGCTCTTTTTAAAATCTTTAGGCTTAAGAACTATTTAAACATTTGTCATGAATGCTATACTAGTACCAATTTCTTTCATCCATTTGTAGTAAAATTCTGAAGTGATGCTTCAGAATTTAAGTGAGAAACAAAATTTTCAAGCTGTTCTTGCCTCTGTTTTAATTCAGACATAAAATAAGTGCTGGCACAATTAGATGCAACTTTACATATAACAGAAAATTCTGGATCTGAGAAAAAAACCCGACAAAACAAAAACATCAAAAAATATATGTAATCACAAAATCACAAAATCTACAAATACGTATTGAAATTCATTAACCACTGTGAAAAAGTCTTTATAAGCTTTTTACATGACAATTCAGCAGGATTAAGTTCAAGTTTTAGATAACTCCAGGGAATGTAAATGTATGCATGTGTCCTGATCCAATGTTGGGGAATGTTTCAATACGATGCCAAGAGTGAGATTAAGACACAAACGGGGTCAAATGCCGTATTCCCAAAACAGCTTTTATTATCAAAAGTACAAAAAGTAGAAAATAGTAGCAATAGGATAGAATGGAAGAAAAGGCAGAAATCAAGCAAGCAGTCGGGATAGAGTTGCAAGGATAGTCACCACCATGGATCCAGCAGTGTCCCATTGGTCCTCAGTCTTCAATTCTTCAGTGTTGGGTGCACACCATGGCTTGTCGCCACGGTTTTTTATAGGGCATAGTTTGATGATGCATGCACATATGCACTGTTCACGTGCTGCAGGTTTTGTCTATCACACGACCTTCACGTGATCAACACCAGAAACCAGTATCTTATCTCAAAGACTACAGTTTCCATGAGAAAGGTAGTCTCCACATTCCTGCATGCTTCCTCGGCTCCAGCCCATCTCCTCCCTGGATGCCTCAGTGGCCTGGTAGTTGTCCTTATGGACAGAGGAGTGTCCTGCTTAAACAGGCCATCTCAGAGACAAACGGCTCGAGACAAATAGTTCACAGTTCAGTCTCCCATGTCAAACATTCCTTGAGATGAATGGCTTGAGATGACAGTCCAGTCTCTCACACCTAACAGTCTTTGAGACAAACAGCTCGAGATAACAATTCAGTCTCTCACAGCATGTATGAGAATCACAAAGATTTGTAGAGAAGAGGTAGTACTATACATGCAAAAGTGTGTATGGGTATAAGAGTTATACTCTGCAGCTGGACTTTAGACCTACACAGAACTGCTGAGAAACACTGTATAGAATGACTTTGCAACTGGTAAAGAAAGAACTGGAAATATTCATATGGCTAAATATGTTATAGAAACATGGTAAAGAAGTTATGTCAGCAATGGAATTGACACGTGCAACTATACCCTTGTTGTTTGTGACTAAAGTGATACTGGGTTTTATAATGAGCCAGGAAAAAAAAAAAAAAGAGAAATAAAATCAATAGTTACAAAGTAGGCTGTCTAATCTATTGTCTAACAAAAGAGCTGCAATATATACAATACATGCAATACTGAAAGTAAAACTATGTAATGTTAAAACTTGCATCTTAAAGACTCCTACACATGACAGCAGAAGTAAAAAACAAGAGCAGAAGTGTTTGAATTTATAGTTAATGAAGTGCAATTAATGATTCAGAAGAATGGAGCATTTAATATATTAATGGAAAACATTTCAGTTTAGAAGAGGGTAATTTTGAAGGCTTTTTTCATGTTTAGCATATTATGCAATGAATATACACACTTTTTTTTTTTTTTTTATCATCCCAGGCAGCAAGAAATTATTTGATGGTAGACTGTTTAATTATTGGAACCACAGACTGGGATCAAAATCAAGACTACATACAAAGCTGGCTAAAGACAGCTCTAAGTCACTTCTGGGTTGTCTAGAACTGAAACCATTGGACACACAACGTATCCTTGTCCCTTAACACCACCCATTAGAAAAAGAAGGACCTACAATAACTCTATTTTGTGAATAGAAATAGAGTACTTGCAAAGCAGCTAATGGGATTGAGTGTAATTCTTCTAAAGGCAAGAATTCTAAGAATATGGTGTTAAAAACAACCATGAGGGACACTGAGTATAGTCCCTTAAACCTCAGACCTTATATAGTAAGCAATGAGTTCATAGAAGAGTCCTTAAAACATTTACTTTATTTTGTCCCTGCTCCACTAGCAGGCACAAAGCAGAGATCATGTCTCAAGTCCTGTGATTAATGTACCGGTGCCAGTTCAAAAGCAGTTATTGGATATAATAATCAACCAAAAAGGAGAAAAATGTCTATAGTAATATGGTTCCTTCAGTGTGGAAAATACTTTTGTATCTGTGAAGACTCTGCCCCGCTGAATTTTGAAATGGAATTTCTTGGTTGGAAACAAGTATAGCTCCATAAGCAGAGTTAAAATATCTAACATTTTGCAGCAGCAGTACTACTCAGAATCCTATTATAATCCTTGCTTTCTGAACAAAACAGTATCAATTGACTAGGAATCCAGCAAGCCCCTTTCAACACTGCTTTGAACCAAGCTAGACAGCAGCACTTCTGCAGTTCCATCAACTGGTGATGCAGCACTTCAGTAGCAATTTGCTTACTTTATCAAATTCCAGAAAGATTCTTGGAAATCCTAGGAGCGCTTCAGAAGCACATCCTCACTGCCAATAAAAACTAAGTTAATAAGTTTCCAAACTTCAAGTAGTCTCACTATAACATGGATGGATTGGCAACTATAGTAGGTTTTGGGTGTACCTCATCTGGAAATTATTTGAGAAACATTCAAAGAAAGCAGTGAAGCTGTAAAATACAAAATTGTATTTTGTCAATTTTAAATCTCCTAAACCATGTAATATTCTCAGTGGAACTGGCTTTGTAATTTATTTATTCTTAGAGTTCAAGGAACAAATATTTGTTATAAACAGAACAAACCACATTTAAACACAAAACCCCCACAAACAAACAAAGAAACAAACATAAAATGCCCCATAAAGTTGCTGGCCACCATTCATCCCTCCCTATGTCCAACATAGAGCATGAGCTGTGTAATATGAGAATTTCTGGATTTCTAGATTCTCTGATTCCTTACTCATATTCTCAAGAACACTCCTGGTTACATAGGTGGGAGTAATCAAAGCATATACAAAATTAGAAGAATTAAGAGTGGATTACATACATACTATTACTAAGCAATTAAAAATAAGATGTTGATTCAATAACTATCCTATGCAAGCAGTGTAAGGAAAATTATCTAAGTAAGTTTTCAGATTCAAACCTTTACATGACTCAGAGGTTTGATTAACTCAGCCGGTTTAACTTAATTCAAATCAGTTTAAATTTGGCTGTAAAACTGGACCTAACTGGAACAAGTGTTCTGTATTAGTCTGACAGAATGGCTCATCTTGCTGCATACCAGTCCTCTGAGTGGGAGTCAGAAGCTGAAAGTAATTGAAATGCAAAATGTAAATATATAAAACCATACATATATTTCATGGAATATAGAGAAAAACTGAGTACTCCTTTTTTGTACATGACAGGGAATTCTGATACTGAATACAAATATTTTAGATAGCATCTCTTTTTTGCTTCAGTTGTGGAGATAATAGAGTTGAAAAAGAGATATAAACTTGAATCGTTTATAGTTTCAGTAGTATTTTAGTGAATGAATTCCATGAGCTTTGCTGAATTCCATGAGCTTCCATGGAATGAACTCTTTGCAATTCTGTTATTTTAGACTCTGTTACAACAAGGAGAGAGGATTGTTCTTGTTTGAAAGTCAGTTTTAAAAAACGTTAAAGATGAACCCTAAAATGTAAGAGGAAGGAGTTTGAAACATATGTGAAAGAAAGGAAGTAAGCAAGAAAGAAGTTATAATTGAGTGTCTGGTACACTGAAAATAGTTTTTACAAGAAACTGCTGATGTTTATTATATTTCCCTTTTTTTTAGTAACTTCTAGCTTATTTTTTTAAAATAACATATTTTATGACAGAGAAAAATCTGAATTTACCTAAAGAATAAATGAGTTGTAAGTAAGAGAGATTCTGAGGTGAATGATGGCAGATCTTTATTAAAAATAAATATTCAGTACAAAAAAATGTATTTGGAAAATGGATTGTTAGATTAAGGATTAGTGGATATTAGCCTGCATTAAAATGGCATAAGACAGAAAACATAAAAGTTTTGTAATGTTCTGAAAAAGACTTATATCCAGAAGGTTGAAGCATGCTTAATATTTTGAAGAGTAGAGCATGTTACAGCAGTAATAAACCTTGACTAAGAACATGCATCATGCTGAAAAAATATCTGTTTTTTTTCAAGTATTTGGAGGACTCCATTAACCTTCAAAGTTGCAGATGCCTTCAGGTGTCTTTAAATTAATTGATTTTTCTGGTAAAGATGAAAAATGCAAACATATCCAAGGTTTCCCTGTATGGAAGTTGTGTAGTGTTGTCAAGTTATTACTTCAGTGACAGGTGATTTTTTGGCAGAAAATGCTGTTTCTACCACAAGAATTCTGCAAGCATATAAAAGATTTTCAAAATTTGCTTGGTGTCCAAGGTGATGGGTCAGCAAATAGACTTTCTAGCTATGGAAGGAATTAAATGTAGGTTCATTAAGGGACGGGAATGGAAGGACAGAAGTAAGTGAAGAAATGGTGCCAAAAGAGAAAATGCACGTAAGTGAAGGTTGCAAGGGGATTTTGACATGCCTACTTAGAAGAGTAGGCATTTAAAGACTTACTTACCTTGATTGTCCATATATTAATGCACTGAACTTCAATGACAAACAAGAACTGAAAGTGCAGAGCTATGATGTTGTCAGAAAAACAAAGATTTGGTGAGATAATGCACATGACTGAAGCATTGTCATAGGTGATTAAATGTCCTGTATGTTTTTGTCCTGTATGCTAAGGAGGTCTTTGAGTGCACAGGCTTTCAGTATGAAACAAAAACATGCCTGTCAAAATCTGTGGGTCAAGACCAAAGGGAACTTAACTTTGGGGATGCTGTCAGGAGAATCTTACCACATTACAAACCACTTCACTAAGCAGATGGAATTGCATAAAGCTTTATAGCAAAAATGTCAGTGTTACAGGCCGTGATCTTCATAAGGGATTTCAACCATCCAAATACCTGCTGGGAGGGCAACACAGCATTATACAAGTTTCTTGACTACGTTTGTGGTAATTTCCTAACTCAAAAGGTAGACTGGCAAATAGAGACTTGCCTTCCAGCTCATTAACAGTCAAGAACTGGTTGCAAAAGTCCTTACTGATGGCAGCTTACGCTGGAGGGATAACTACAAGATAACTGGGTCCATCATTTAGAGGAAGCCTGGGAAGGCGAGCAGAAGAGAACTCTGGACTTCAGAACAGAGTTGATTAATAAGTGTGATGCAGGAGTGAAAGAAAATGTCTGAATTATAATTAAGGACTTTAAGTGCTTTCCAGTAAACAAAAGGGAGAAAGTATCTGATCTGTAAGTCTTCCTGTCCCAGCAGGATGACCACTATTGAGGAACTGAAGATTATGGAGCAGCAGCCTGTTTGAGTGCACCATGGGGTTCAGTGACATGTCTTGCCCAGGAGCTGGAGGTGATCAAGTGAGGGAAAGTACAAGGAGCTGCTGTAACAGCACCCATTCTCATCTCTCAAGTGAAAAACAACCTATAAAGCCTCTTGCACTCTCCAAGAGAGATGTTCAGTGAAACCCTGTGGCAGCCTCCTGGATTCTCTACTCTGCTCTCCTGAGACCCCATGAGTACTGCATCCAGCTCTGGGGCCCCAGCACAAGAAAGACATGGACGTGTTAGAGGGTCTGGAGGAGGGCCATGAAAATGATCAGAGGTCTGGAACATCTCTCCTATGAAGGAAGGCTGAGAGAGTTGGGTTTGTTCAGCCTGGAGAAGTGAAGACTCCGTGGAAACCTTATTGTGGCATTTCAGTACTGAAAGGGGGCTTATAAGAAACATGGAAGTAGGCTTTTTACCAAGGCCTGTAGTGACAGGACAAGGGGCAGAAGTTTTAAACTGGAAGAGGGTTGGTTTAGATTAGATATAATGAAGAAATGTTTTATGATGAGTGTGGTGAGACACTGGCCCAAGATGCCCAGAGAAGTTGTGGATGTCCCATCATTGGAAGTGTTCAAGGTCAGGTTGGACAGGGTTTTGAACAACCTGGTCTAGTGGAATATGGGGTTGGAACTAAATGGTCTTTGAAGATCCCTTCCAATCCAAACTATTCTATGTTTCTATGATTCTCTTTGCTTCCCCCTTTTTTGTCAATTCCTTCTGTGTTCTGCTGAACAGATGCAGTTTTGCTTCTGCTATTGAAGGAGATTGAAGGCATTGCTGGACAGCCTTCTCTGATAGATTTAGAGTGTTTCTGGTGCTTCCCTGCCTTGCGTCTGCTTTTCAAAGTACCTCCGTGAAGAGTGCAGAATATCTTTCAAAAGAAGGATTAGATTAACATTTTCTATGCTACTGGTTCATATTACGTTTTCAGAAGTGCTATCAGGATTTCTGTGACTGTTACATGTTGCCTGAATCAGTACAGTATTATCCACAGTGTCTATGGCAATATGAAGAAATATGCCTTTATGTTAAATGTGAAGGTATGCGTGGATAGCTGTGAATGCCCTGTTTAAACCGAAGTCCAGCACCTTGGGAAGTACTGATGGACATAAATTCAATGTCTTTTCCATGTACCTCTTTCTCACAACTAGATCTCTCTGCTTCCTTTTCTTGATCCTAAGACTCTCTTACTGAGGAACTGAATGACACCCCAAAATACTAAGTAACTATCCATGATCCTCAGCATGTGAAATATACACAGACTTCCCCAAACTGAGATTGGCTGGCTGTGAATGAGGGGCTCCTGGAAGGCAGCCCAGGATTAGGGCAAAACCATCTCCATGGAAAGGGAACAAAATGCTTGCTGTTTTGGGGGTTGTTCTGGCATTAGCTCAGAAGTATGTTTCAGAGCCATGTAGGTGGGGTGAGAGGTTTCTGGAATCTCTGTTTCACCTGAAAATTGCTTGTTGCTTCTAAAAGTAAACAAACTTTATTGTGCAATGCTATGACACAAAGTAGTAGATTGGTGAAAGTGATACTCTGTTCTCTGATGATGGCAAGACGTCATCAGCTTGTTCATATGCAATGGCCACCTGTGGTTGCCTGCCCGGTCTAGTACGTTTGGGAGCTGGGCCTGTATACTGTACTCACTGCAACAGTGTCACAAGGGATGAAGCTAAGCCTTGCTGCCTATCTGCTGTGCAGAAGTACTCCAGCTGTTGCCATTGCTTCGTCTACTATAGTTGCCATTGCTTCGTCTACTGTAGTTGCCATTGATCGTCACAGTTTAAAGGGAAAATTTGTATTTGTGTTTGCATTGATTAATATTGTCCTCATAGCCAGAATTTACTTGTGATTACCCTACGGAATTCTAAATACTGAGTCTACTTTGATGACTATGACAATTGTGACAGTTGGTCTAAATAAACACTAAAAATACGTTGATAAGATAGAACTGAACAGGGGATTACTTCTGTAAGAGGACACAGGCAGATATGAATAAACCTGAACAAATTAAAGTGCATGAAATTAAACATACTTTCGTCAGCAAATCTCTCTTACATTTTCAGTTGCAATATATTTCCTGTAAAAAGTTATTTCAGATTTTTCTATTCACAATTAAAAAGATCTCTGTTTTTGCAAACTGCAATTTAGTATTATGACTATATTTACATGTCTATATTCAAGACAGATTTTGCCAAATAAAGATTACTTGAGGCATTTTATTTTCAGTGTTATAATCAAAAGCATCTAATTCATAAGGAAGCATTTTCTGAAGCACTTCAAAATGTTACTATACTGTAAAGCTTGGGCAAGAGAAACTGTAAATTATTTTTACCAGATCTCAGTAAAATAATGTAATAAAGAATAATAATTTTTAAAAACTCACAAAAGATACAAGCATCATTACTTTAAGGAAAACAGAGCTCCTATGAAGTTAAGAAATGTGAGATAACACATATAATTATATTCCCATCCTTGATTAGAATTTTCAGGATTATTTTTTTTTTAGTCTTATTTAAAAGTGATATAAAATTATAGGTGAAATAGTGTAATGACAAACTAAACAATGATACTTCCTCAGTTGAAGCACAGCTGTGTCCAATTATGTTTCATGATGTATGAAATACATAGTCAAAATTAAAAATTCTAGGGCAATGTGAGATTTACATATGATGAAAGAGTCAGGAACAAAGATTATTCATGCCTGAAAAGGAAAGAGCTGAAGAAAATTGAATGAGATGTTTGAGACTATTTATAATGAAAAATAATGATATCTTTCTTTTCTGCCTTATCCAGTTAAAAGGCTGGGGTATGGTGAACACTTGTAACACAATGTCAGTAAAGCTAAAATTCAGCTAATCAAAGGGCCTATAGAATATAAACTGATCTTTTTCTGGGAGTTCTGTGGGGTGGGTTTGTTGTATAGAGCATTCTTCATGGGATCAGAAGAAAGCTTATGGATTCATACTGATGAGCTGTACGAGGTTATCTGGTAGGTCTGAGATGTTTTTTGTAAATTTAGCTATTATGGTAAAACAGATAATTTCAAACCTAAAAGCCAATGGTTTAGACTTAATATAAACTTAAAAAATGAAATATATGATGTATAAATAACTTTGGATTGGAGGAGTTTTTTGTTCATTGTTTTGAATTTAAGCAGAAGTTTTAAGAATTTAAAATATAAAATTACTTTGATCTTATCTATGAATGAGCCTGAACAAATTAAAGTATATGAAATGAAACATACTTTAGTCAGCAAATCTCTCTTACATTCAGGCTTCTTGAATTATTGTAGAAATTTGCCATTGCACATGTCACGAGACTAAGTCTGGCCTGAATTAAGAACACAACTTTTAAGAAAAAAATTATTCCATTGACTCATTTCTAGGTAACAAAACCATGAACGGTCTTTAAGAATATGTTCTGACACTGAGAATAATGAAACCCAGGATAATTCTAATGTGTACTCTTTTCTGTAGATGATCAAATAGGCTGGAGTTCTTATCTGCACAGTCCTAGAGTGTAGCAGAGGTCACTGTCATTTGTATTTTGTCATTGTGTCATTGAATGGTCACAGCAGATTTGAGAAGTATGGGTGACACAGTGATGTGTTTAGTTTGTAGAAATCCACTATTTGAAACATTACTTCAAATCATTTCACTCATTTTTTTACACATTCACTTCCTGGGCACATCTCTCTTAGTACTGAGATATCTGCTAGAAAATTATGGTCTAAATTGTGCATATGGATATATAAAGGCCCACAAACATTGCTCTAAGAGAGGACTGATGGAAAAATGCAAATATGATTACTAATAAAAAGCTATACTTTTTGAATGCTACTGCTAGCAATCATTTTACATGAAAAGTTTAATTATTTACAAGCATAAAATAGATATTAACTTACATTTTTACATTTCTATGAAAATATGCACCCTTTACAAAATGATAGAAGTCCAGAAGGTTGATGTCCCAGAAAGAAGAAAAAGTGTTGAATCCATAGAAGTAACACATTATCAAAAATACATATTAAAAAATACATTTTTCTTCTCTTTATACCAAAGCAAGTCTATTGATTTCAACATATTTTATATCTGCATAACATAACAGAAAGAAGTTTAACTACATTTTTCTTGAATTAATAAAAGGTAATTTAAGGATGATAAAGAAAATTCTTGTGCTCTTTTTGTTCTCTCTTCCTTTCCAAAACTTCTCTTTGAAGCATAAACTCATCCATCATTTTCAGAAAGTAAGCATTTATTGATAAAAATCAGTACTTTCAGCAGAACTCCTATTAAAGTAGTAATTTCCATAAATATTCTCCTGTGGGGTTCTCATATACATGTACTTTGCTGTAGCACACAGCAAAAACAGTCAGAAATACTATAATTCAACTAGAGACTTTTCTTATACATCTCTCCTGAGCATATCAAATCTTTTCACACTCAGTCTATTAACACAGAAGTTGTTAGATCATGGTTTTATGCTTTCCTGTAATACTCTTCTCTTTTCCTTTTCTCAACATATTGAATGGTAAAGGCAAACCTGCATATATAGAGAAAACTCTTCCTAAATACCATGAAGGTGCTATGCAGTTACTTCAAGTCAAGGATGAAACTCATATTTCCTAACTTAGTCATAGCCATTTCTAGAAAGCAATTTATTCAAGTTAATCTTTCTTCTAATCATCAGGGGAATTTCAAGCTAAATCAGTTTAGTTTAGAATTCTGGATTAGCTGTCAAATACCCATACAGATAAAACTGAGGGACATGTATCAAAGTCCAAGGTGCTGCAACAGGCAGAAATGGTACTTTTCTGCCCAGATATGCACAAAGCAGATACTTACAAAAAGTTAGGGAGACCGCACAATTAACTATTGTTCACTCCATTCATCATGATTTCAATCCATACTTCACCCAAGTGTTGCTTTTCCCAGGATAAAATCTAGGACACTGAAGTAAGTAGAAACTCTCTGGTTGGGCAGAAATTAATTTATGATGTTTGATTTCCTTCAAGTATTTAAAAGAGATCCATTGCTTGCCTGAAATGATTACCTACTGAATGAAAAAATCCAAATTTGATATTTTCTTTTCCACAGTACTGCAGCAAAGTCACTGGACAGCTTTCCACAGATGTCATTAGGCTTTGGAGGTAATACCAAGGAACTGATCATCCAGGCCGTTTCACACATGAAAGCATATTGGCTTCAAGAAGAGTTCTGCATGCAGAAATATTTGAGGATTGAGTTTGAAGATGAAAAATTACTTCAGATTTCTAACATATTCATTTTAATACAATGTTTTGCTGCTCTTAATCATACAGGTTTCCCCTAGGACTACTGCTCTTTGCAGTAAAAGCTAATATAGCTGTGTGGTTTCCACAGATATGAAGAGAGCTTTTCATACGTACTTACAGCTTATTCAGCTAAACTTCCAATGCCTTAGTTATGAATAACTCTATAAAGAAAATAATGTTTACCATCCTCTACTCAAAACATAAATAACCATATGCAGTATTTATAGCTTTAAAAAGACTTTCATATTCATAACAGTTTTACTAAGTTTTATGCATTTATTGAGAAGCAGTTACTTCAGTGAAACAGATAAGCTTAGTAAAAAGGTATAGCACAGATGAAAATAATTACCCTGACCAAAAATTGGCTATTTCTTTTTCAAAGAAAAGTAAAGTAACAAACCAATATGTGATAAAACACTATTTGCTTTATTCATGTGATCTTCCATGAAAACAGAGAAGTAAGAATATAAGAAAAAATTAACTGCAATTCAGTTTTTTTAAGCTGTGATCAATTCTGTCATGTTCTGAATGGAAAGAGGAATTTGAGCAAAGAATTTACTTTTAGTCCAAAGAACGTTTTAGTGGTCTAATATTCCAAACTATTAATACAGAAAATTAATGCCATTAATACCAAAACCATCATTAATAATGCAGTTAAAATGGTTGTATAAGAGCTTCCTAGTATCCCTGTTTTATATGCTCTTTCAGTGTTCCTCTGGGCAGACACCCGAGCATTCCTCAAGATGAGTAGGGTGGGGGCAAGTTCCAATTAGCTATCAGTGTCCTGGGATCTTTGTTAGAAGGATGATGTCTATGGTGTTGGTGGAGGGGTCCTTCCTGCATAGTCTTGGGTACACTTGGGAACAATTTTGTGTTTTCTTATTCTGCTTCCTTCTCCTTGTTTTCAACTTAAGTTAGAAAGTTACGAAAAAGCCAACTCCAACCTCAGTTGACATAAAGGAGTCTTTGTTACTACCTCAGTTTTCCACAGGTGTCATTCACAGAGCTTTGGCTGAAACAGGTGAGGCAGTGGTGCAATTTATCTTCTGCTGATTAATTAGGGATACGTCATTCTTAGAAGGGAAGGAGATGTGTGTATCACTTTTAATCAAACATTCTGAAGATTTGTAATTTTTGAAATTACTGTAAGATTGTGTCTGCAAAAGACAAAATTAATGATGGGAGAATTTGCAATATTACGTGTGAAGTATTCTGTGTTCTATTTCTTATTTCAACATCTTGGAAATATCAAAGAAAAAAAACCAATCACATCTCAGCCAATACTACTATTCCAGCATTATCAGCAAAACAACAAAAAAAGAAGTGAATCTGTTGACTTTGCTAAATAAGGCTGTCAGCAGGACAGCTGACCTACACTGCTTGGACTGTGACTTTAGACATGTTCTGTTCAAAAGGTAACTTGCTATATTTGTATGTTATGCTCTTTCAGCCCATTACTTTAACTCAAAATTTTGGTAATCAGATGTTCTTTACAGATATCTTGGAAGAATTTAATGAGCAAACACTTTCATCTTCTTGGTTTGGAATAATAAAAAACTCGGAGAGAATATTCATACTTAAAGGTCTTCATTGAAGAAATACATAACTGTTTATAGAGGCACTAGCTGTGTTTTAGAAGTAATAAAAATATTTTTTCTTTGGAGTGAAAAGGTGTAGTATGTAAGCTGCCAATCTTAAAATGTTTCAACAAAAATGGAAAATGCTTCATTTTGAGGGGAAGTAAAGCAGCAGTGTGCTGATCACTGCATTTAGAAATTCCAACCTTCTTGTTATCTGCCCAGCAAACACTTTTTTTTAAACTCTTCTTTACGTTCATTCTTTATGTGTTACACCTTTTTCTATCACACCATCTGAGTAGAATAAATATTTAAAGATATAATATTCAAAATTCTGCATTACTTTTTCACTTCATTTTCACATAAGACTACACCTCAGTTACTGCAGATTGTTTGCAAGACTTTCCATGTTAGGTCCTGCATAAAGTCATTGCAGGAGTTGCTTGTCCTTACAACATAAAAAAAGAGAAAAGATAAAAACAGGAGCATGAGAAATCAAGTTCGGTGTCCAAGGTCACTGAAGATCATAGCAGAGTCAATAAAAGAAGCTAGGTTTCTTGTGGCGCAACTTAATGCTCTATCATTGAATCATGAAGTTTTTGTTTATTACAATTTTGTTTTCAATAAATGCTTGCAATATGGTATAAATAATTTTGTTTACAAGAGCAGAATTCTCACCCTGTCACAACATCAACATGAAGACTATTCAGACCCTCTGCACCCTGACATTTCTATGAAACAATAAGGGAAAATGCATAAATCATTGGAAATAGTGTTCCTAATGCAGTTACAGAGCTATCAAATCTTTCCTCTTTCCTAGAGAAAGAGCTCATGTCCTCAAACCTTGGCTTTCTTCAGAGCACTTGAGAATGATGTCAGTGTCCCAGCAGAGTATATGACATCTTTTTCCATTGACTTAAAGACAACTAATCACTGAATCAAACATTCCCAGACACCTCAGGGATGATATCTTTTTAGGACTCAGTCTTGCAAATCTGAGTAGACTGGCCCCAGTGCAGCAAAACACTTATTCCTTTAAGTGGCCCTATTGTCTTCTAAATTTCTTTTTTTAGTTAGAAGGTTGTTACAAGCACAGCTGGCAGCAAGCTAAAAACATTTTTTTCTTTATGTTTCTTAATGTTTTGTTCGCAACTTCACCCTCCTTTGCTTTGGAAACCAAAGTTTCTAGGGGACAGTCTGAACCTTTAAAGTGGATAACTTTGGAAAGCTCTTCAGGTTCCTCAGGTTTGTTTTCATTTAAATTTCCTTCTGTTTTTTAGACCTATGTTTAGAAGTTCATCCCCTGTTAATAACTGAATTATCCTTGTTAATTACTTGGCATCAGAGAAATTATTACACATAACAATTGTGTGCTATTGATCTTCCTTCACGCTTCAATTTTCAATGTGAATTTTTAGAAAAGCAGTAAGTATTTTTGTGAATGAGGACTGAAAGAACACTTTCAAGACAGGAAAACAGTGCCTGGACCCTGATTCTGCAGAAAAGAAAAAGAAGAAGAAGAAAAAAACCAACACACAACATCTCCCCTCCCCCCAGTCATTTCAATGGTTTGAAAGCTGGAGTGATCATCAGAGTAACTGGGGCAGGAGCTCTGACACCTACTAAGTGGGTTTGAATTTGATTTTGATTTTAGATATTCATGAGCATATCCAGTTATTGATCCAAAGACACCAAAACAAACTGAAAGAAAAAAAGTTGTTTTCATAAATACTAATTGCTAGTGACTCTTAATGACTGGAAATGCTTTGCAGGTCTGGGTTATGAAGGTCTCTACTATTTTATTTATTTATAGATGTATGCTTGGGAAGAGTGGAAACTCATGGAAAAATGTTAATTAAAATCAATAAAGAAAATAACAAACTGGAAAATATGGCAAACAAGAAAATTTAGAAACATTGATAAAGTGTCAACACCAATCAACATCAAAAATCAAGTCTTCTCAAAGTTACAGTGTCCTTATTTTGGTTGATTTAGGTTAAATCCATTTGGGATTAACCTAAAGACATTTTGACTCAATTGATTTAAGTTGACTCAAAGGCAAACATTGAACGAAGTTTTAATCTGATACCTTTATCTCCATAAAGAGCTGCAGTATCATCTGAGTAAAAAAGGTTTTCAGAATTGTTTTGCATTCTTTTCAAAAGGATTTTAGAAATATGACTCTAATTCCTACTATTTTTCAATAGTAGCCAAGAACCTCCCTTCTCAGGTTCTTTAAACAATGCCTTTATTACCCTTCAATTAGCTTGTTGGGTTTCTTTCTTAATTTTATTTCAAATGTGTATTTAGAATTCCCTACTAATTTTTCACTGAGCTAATTAAGTTTCACTAATCCTTTGATAACAGATATAGCCCTCACTGAATTTTTTGGTCATTCTTTCCAGAATGAAAATAATTGTTTGCTAGAATACTGAAACATTTTCCCAGGAGATATCCCAATTAACCGTTTGTCCCAGACCTATGTCAGCTATGCATAGCCAGTAACATTTTAAAATTGTTTAATAATTTTCTTTGTTTTACACAAATGTCATCAATGCAGATGCACATGGCAAAATGCACCACAGCACATAACTATTACATATCTTTCTGGAAAAAAAGTGTGTACATCAAGCTGCATGAAATTCAGTTTACTTACCTTGAAGACATAAAGATGAAGGATTCAGCTAAACCTGGTTAGGTTTGATCCTGGGGGCTCCAGGGAGACTAAAGATTTCAAGTTACTTGCTCACACTGCTAAGCCATCACCCTCCAGAAAAGGCTAAATACTCCACTGTTGTATCTGTCTGTTCACTCAGTTAATTTTAAATTCACTTTTATCCCTGAAGAAAAAGCTTTCTGTTAATCATTACAAGTATCCCAGTCTTTTTCAATCCTCCTCAGTTTGAGTAATTGAGAATCTCCCCTTTACATTCTCTGTCAGACACTAAAATGAGAATAAAGAGAAGGGCTTGTAACCCCTTCTGTTCTGCAAGATATTAAACTTATGGCATGAATTATGGTTACATAGTACTATATATTTACAGACAATTATATACTTAACTGTAACTATTGATTAAAAGCTATGATAAACAGAAAGATTTAAACCTGACAGACAAGAAAATAAGATCATGTACTGATTTCCTTAAAAAATATGTGTGATGAACTTACACAGTCAAGTAGCCTCAAAACTATATATGTTAATTTACCAACTGTGACTATTCCAGAAGCATTATATTTGTATATATGTTAATTGCAGACTTTCTGACTGGAGTAATTTGAGGTCCTGTTGGCTAAAAGCCCAAACAGACAAATGCCTTCCTTTTCCCCTATATATATGTTGAATCCCACCCAGAAAATATTAATGAAATGTAACACTAACTGTTGATATTAATAAGGCCTTGTCATGTTCGGAAGGTATTTCCTTTACTATTTTAAAGAAAAAAATGGGGTTAAAAAGAACAGGTAAAATGAAATTCCCAAGTAAATGTCTCCCAGATTAAAGAAGATAGAATTTATAAAAATTTGCATGATTTATAAGAAAATGAATTAGATAGGTAACCATATAACTAATGTTTATTGATGACTGTATTATTATAACAGTAAAATTATGAGAGACTGAATTTTGTGGAAAGAACCCACCATATGATAGGACTTATAAAGTAAAAATTCTCAAAGAGCTAAGTGCTACATGGTCTATTCTAGTTATTAATGAAGGCTTTTGCTGAATATATAATATTTATGAGTATTTTGGAATAAATCTAGGGCATAATGCAAGAAGAGGCACAAAACCATCAGGAACCCTGGAATGTCTGCAGCATTATGATCCTTGAACACCATAAGCTTATTGTCTTAAATATATTGTAATTCTAAGTGATATTGCTCCTGATTTTAAGCCACAGTTTGCTTATTCTGTCCCTTGAAATAAGTTAATAAAATAGTTCAAAGCAATAAGGACAGAAAAGAGAAAAAAATCCAATATTATTTTAATAAAAAAAAAAGCAAAACAACAGTTGGCTAATCAGTGAAAAATCCACAAATATATTTGTGAAACTTTTAACAACTTTATATCTAATCTTCATAGTTATCCTTCAACATTATGACAATTGTTAAAATCATTACAAAAAGTGACATTTTAATAATCTCTATTACCACACTGTTTATGTATTCACTTATTTTAAGTAAGCACAAAAGGATAGACTTGAATATTTAATTCATTAGGCTAAGAAAAGACAGTTCATAAGTCTGTACTATATGCATACAAAAAATTAAAGTTAAAATAGCAACAAAAAAATAACAATAATAGTGTAACAATTAAATTTGTGCTTAGGACTCTTCTTCTACTGGAATTTACTCTTCTACAAGATAACAAAAAAGTTTTGAAACCTCATTTCTATTGCCATTTTCTGTATTCCCTGACCACAAAGCTATGGGATACACTGAGGCTTTGTAAATCTCTTAGGATCTTCTCTAATAGCCACCACGTTTTACAAAATTTAACAGACTTGAGATCTTCAAAGGGAACATAAGCATTTTTTTTCCTAGCCACCAGAATATGGAATCACACACATACTGTAGCTCTGTCTTAGTATCTAAATAAATATAAAACAGAAGATGACAGCAGGAAGGATTAAGAGAACATCAGCTCAGAAAAACTATAATCTGAAGGTTAGAAAACTGCTATGAGAAATAGGAAGCTGAAGCTCAAATTTCTGTCCAAAAACAAGAAAGGTTTTTTGAGTCCTCCACATTCAGGCAAAAATTTCAGCCAAAAGGTTTAGAAGTGGGCTTACTTCTTTGTACTAAAACAGAATGAAAAGGAAAGAAAAAAGCAGAAATATTAATACAGTAGTAGAAAATATGTTTAATATGCAGACCTAGTTCAGAAGAGAACAATCTACCATAAATAAATAGTTTTAACTACTTTTGATCATAAAACTTCACACGATACAAGCCATACTTAATTTTGGGTAATTGCCTGCCTACATAATAGTTTCCTATTATTTTAAGAGGCACAAAAATATTTGCTTCCTTTCAGTAACTGTTGAGTATGGGTTGTTACTGTTAAACTAGTTAAGCTGTACTTCAGTTGAGCAGTTAATCCTGGCTAATATCTGGGTTAAAGAAGTGCCAAAACCCCCAAATTAAAGTGTTTTCTACTATTTTTTTCCTATAGATAGATGGAAACTGATGGCTAATAAGGAATGAGGGTCTCCACATGACTTAATTAAAAAAAAAATAAAATCTCTCTATACATAAATGTTCTGTCTTCTGAATTGTCATGCTTTGATGCATTTCAGGGAGACCAGGTGAAGACTAAAGTCAGGACCCTGAATTTTAGGAGAGTGAACTTTCAATTTAAGGATTTGCGGGTGGGACCCCCTGGAAAACTGCCCTCAGGGTATAAAAGAGCAAAAGAGAGCTGGCAGCTCTTTAAGGAGATTTTTCTTAGAGCACAAGAGTTCTTGATTCCCATGTGTAAGAAATCAGGCAAGGAAGACAGGCAACCAGCATGTCAGAGTAACCACTTCCTGGTCAAACTGAAGTGTAAGAAGGAAATGCACAGGCAGTGGAACCAGGGACAGATATCCTAGGAAGAATATAGGGACTCTGCCCAGATGTGTAGGCATGGAATCAGCAAAGCTAAGGCACAGTTGAAGCTGAATTTGACAAGGAACATGAAGAATAACAGGAAGAGCTTCTACAGGTACGTTGCTCAGAAAAGGAAGATTAATGAAAATAGACCCTGCTAATAAGTAAGACAAAAGAACTGGTGACAACAAACATGGAGAAGGCTGAGGTACTCAACTGTTATTTTGCCTTATTTTTCATTAGTAATCACTCTTCCCACATCTCTCAAGTCCCTGAAATTCGATGAAGTCCCTCCTACTGTAAAAGAAGATTAGGTTTGAGACCACCTGAGGAACCCGAACATGCACGAGTCCATGGGAGCTGGTGAGATGCAGTCCAAGGTCCTGAGCGAATTGCCTGACGTAGTTGCTAAGTCACTCTCTGTCATATTTTAAAAATTATGGCAGTCAGGTGAAGTCTCCAGTGACTGGAGAAAAGGCAATATCACACCCTTATATATCACACACCTATATATATCTTGAATCCCATCCAGAAAAATAAATAAAATGTAACAGGACGATCCTGGGAACAACCAACTAGTCAGCCATACCTTTGTGCTGGGAAGATCATGGAACAGATCCTCCTGGAAAACATGTCGAAACATACGGAGGACAGGGAGGTCGTTGGAGACAGCCAGCATCGCTCCACTAAAGGCTAATTGTGCCTGACTAATCTGGTGGTCTTTTATGACTGAGTGACTGCATCAGCAGACAACAGAAGAGCTACAGATATCATCTAACTGGACTTCTGTATGGCCTTTGCAACATTCTTGCTGCTAAATTGGAGAGATATGGTTTTGATGGATGGACTACTAGATGGATAAGGAATTGGCTGAATGGCCACATCCAAAGAGTCACAGTCAATGGCTCAATGTCTAAGCAGGAACCAGTAATGACTGGTGTCCCTCAAGGGTCCATACTTAGACCAGTAGTGCTTAATATCTTCATCAATGGCAAAGACAGTGGGATTGAGTGCACCCACAGCAAGCTTGTGGATGACACCAAGCTGAGTGGTGCAATTGATACACCACAGGGAAGGGATGCCATCCAGAGGGACCTTGACAGGCTGGAGAAGTGGGCCCATGTGACTCTCATGAAGTTCAACAAGGCCAAGTGGATGGTCCTGCACCTGGATTGGGGCAAACCCCAGTATCAGTACAGGCTAGGTGAGGACTGGATTGAGAGTAGTGCTGTGGAGGAGGACTCAGGGATACTGATGGTTGAAAAATTGGACATGAGTTGACAATGTGCGCTTGCAGCCCAGATAGCTAACTGTATCCTGGGCTGCGTAAAAAAAAAGCATGGCTAGCAGGTCGAGGGGGGGTGATTCTGTGCCTCTACTCTGCTCTCATAAGACCCAACCTGGAGTACTGCGTTCAGCTCTGGGGGCCCCAGCACAACAGAGACATGAACCTGTTGGAGTGGGTCCAGAGGAGGGCCACAAAGATGATTGGGGGGCTGGAACATGTCTCCTGTGAAGAAAGACTGGGACAGTTGGGGTTGTTCAGCCTGGAGAATAGAAGGCTCTGGGGACACATTATTGTGACATTTCAATACTTAAAGGGGGCTTATAAGAAAGACAAAGAAAGGCTTTTTACCAAGGCCTGTAGTGACAGGACAAGGGGCAACAGTTTTAAACTGAAAGAGGGTAGATTTAGATTGGATATAAGGAAGAAATATTTTATGATGAGGTTGGTGAGACGCTGGAACAGGTTGCCCAGAGAAGTTGTGGATGCTCCGTCACTGGAAGTGTTCAAGGTCAGGTTGAACAGGGCTTTGAGCAATCTGATCTAGTGGAATATGGGGTTGGAACTAAATGATCTTTGAAGGTCCCTTCCAATCCAAATCATTCTATGGTTCTACAATTCTATATTTACATATTTTTAACAAAGGGTATACTATTCCTTACACATCCTACAAAAAATGATTTGCAAGTAAATAACATTTTGAGTCAGTTTAAACACTTATCTTCCTGCTGTTGGACCCTTAGCTTCCTTGCACTGTATTTATTTCTTTATATGGTCTATTGAAGCCAATCTACAGCTGTCTTAAGTCTTAAAACGCTAGTGTTACTTAAAGTGACACAGAAAATAAGAACAATTTGCAGTCCTGGCCTTTAATCTCTAGACAAACAGAGAGGATTTGTTCTCCTCTCTTCGTGATCTGGTAGCAGTTTTGCTAGTAAATAAAAACTGTTTATTTTTTTGGAAGCATATGAGATAGTTGTTCCATGCTGTTAATTTATATCAGCTGTTCTATTGTTGGGGCTTTGTAAAGCAGATTTGTTTGACTGATAGCTTGCTCTTATTTTTTTTGTCTTGAAAGATTTCTCACCTATTTCTTGAAATCATGATGCTTGAATTTAAAAAAAAGAAAAGAAATACGAGTCAGGGATAGCTGTTGCAAAATGACTCAGATTAAGAGTGATAACTTTCCTATTTATAAACTGAATAATCAGCTTGTACTTTATAATCATACTACACAGGTAGATCAATTATTCCATTATTACTTCTAGAGACAAGAAAGTATATTAAAAAAAAACAAAACACAGTAAAAATCCCTTCTAAATAACCTCATTTGTATTTGCTAAAATAGCATGAAAATGAAATGAAAACCAGACTAGATGAACTTCAAACAAACAAGTTAAGGAAAATAATTTTTTATAATCTTTTGAATAAGTTTATGTATCTAATTACTTCAAACCAAACTCACTGAATTCCTGCAGAATATAAAAACCATACACATCAATCCTTTTTCATCTCATATGACACTGTGTGTTAGGGACAGTTCTCTTCATTAAATGTCAGATAACATTCATCTCATCATGCTGTATTTATCCTACCTTTCCTTTAGGCATATAAAGCTGTAGACACAAGTTGGATCAAGGGGAAAATACACCAAACTATTCTGCCTCAAGGGCTAGGCATAAATATGTTGTATTTCATACCAGAATTGTTCAAAAGCACAGCTGAGTCATATAATGATTCTGCTGGTTTGGGCTGGGATAGAGTTGGTTTTCTTCATAGTAGCTGGTATGGGGCTATGTTTGGATTTGTGCTGAAAACAGTGTTGACAATGCAGACATGTTTTCATTATTGCTGGGTAGTGCTTACACAGAGTCAAGGCCTTTTTTGCTTCTCCCCCTGCCCTGCCAGCGAGTAGGCTGAGAGTGCAGAAGGAGTTGGGAGGGGACACAGCTGGGACAGCTGACCCCAACTGACCAAAGGGATATTCCAGACCATATGACACCATACTTAACAATAAAAGCTGGGGGAAGAAGAAGGAAGAAGGGGGGGGGGGGGGGATTTGGCATGATGGTGCTTGTCTTCCCAAGTAACCGTCATGCGTGATGGAGCCCTGCTTTCCTGGAGATGGCTGAACACCTGCCTGCCGATGGGAAGTAGTGAATGAATTCCTCATTTGGCTTTGCTTGCATGCATGGCTTTTGCTTTACCTATTAAAGTCTTCATGTCAACCCATGAGTTTTCTCACTTTTCTTATTCTCTCCGCCATCCCACCAGAGGGGGAGTGACTGAGGGCTGTGTGCTGCTTAGTTGCTGGCTGGGGTTAAACCACGACAATGATTTTACTATCCATTCTCTTCAGATCTGAGTATTAGTTGCCCTATTTGCAATATTTTTCCCTCATTTGTCTCTGTTTGTTACTGCTTCTACATTGGCTGTGTATGCATGAAGTTCCGACCCTGTTAAAGTGAGTGTGAGCCTCATTAAATACTGCTTAGGGTTACACAGATTCAACATGTTTCCAAGGAGAGCAGTGTTTTTTCTGTGTTATTTTGTGTTACAAAACATTAGATAACCAAAGAGAAAAGTGAAGCAAGTGGTCTTGGTGTTCAAAGAGCAGCATTCCAACCTCAAGTGTAAAACAGAGGGGCAGAGTGAAGAGGAAAGAGTAAAAAAGAAAACAAACCAAAACCGAAAGCAAAAATGTAAAAAAACAACACAGGAAGCTTAGAGGAGCTAGTATATTGTGAATATTTTTAAAAACATGAAAAAGGGGAAAAAGAAAGGCAAGAAAGGTTATAAAAAAGATTGTGTGGTAATGGGGCAGAAACACATTATTTGTACTACATGCTACTCATTCCACAGTTTGAGATTTCATGTTTTAGTACATTTTCATGGACATTTCTGAAGTGCACCACTTGAAACATATGTTTTCCTGTCTTATCCTATATCTGTTTAATGCTGCAGTTCTAGAGGAGCCTAAAGGCCTGAAATGTAGGTTATTACCAATGCCACTAATTTAGCAGGTCCAATTTTTATTAGGAAACTAAAAGCTCTACTCAGCTGCAGTCAGGGGCAAATATGGATAGAGTGGTATTTATGTTTTCACACAAGTATAAATAGAATTCAGACATCATGCATTAGCACATTTTCCCTTGTTAAAGCATAATGTTCTCTCCGTTTGACTAGAGTGCTATTCTCAGCCTGCTATCTGAAGGGCAGCTACTTTAACCATTACTCTTTGAATATATGTTCAGAATTGAAACAAAGTTTATTAGCTAAGTTTGAACTAGATACATAGGCCATTTTTAACATCTTTGAAAAGTTTACCCAGATATTGTTTCCTTCTCTGTTTATCTGAGACTCTGAAGTGCTGGTCTCTTTTGTTAAGGGTTAATTGAATAGATCATATGGGAAATGACTGAATTAGAGACCCATTAAAATTGTTAATTGTGAAGAAGTTAATTGTTCAAAGTTATGACTTTGTTTTGACATCAAGTTTTCAACATTTTACACTTGGTGAAATTACTATTACTTGTCTCATGGGACTTGCTATTTATGGTATTCTCCCATGGTTGAAAAGAAACCTGGTGGCAGAAAGAAAAAAACTTTGCATTCAGAGTATGAGTTCAGATCCTTTTTTTGATGTGGATCAAGGATAAATTTTACACAACCTGGGAAAATACTCAAAGAACATAAAATTATCTTAGTGGGATTTTTCCTGTCCTTGGGATATTGGAGGATAGGAGGGTATGACAAAATCCAGAAGATAACAAATGGCTGACAAAACAAAGATACCTATTTTTGCCCCCTGAGGTATTTAACCTTAAGACATTAATTTTATCAAGTACTGAACTCCAAGTGAGTAGCCAGGAACAATATCCTTAGGGATCAATATAGCAGGGAAGAAAAAAAGGGAAGAAAAAAAAAGTTTAGGCTTTAAACTAGAAAAAAAAAAAAAAAAGTCTAAGCTTTAATAGGAGGAATGGCAGGAGTATCTCACAGAATTTTCAGATCTGGTATAAATATGCAGCAGGTAAATGACAACACCCATAAAAGAAGAAGCAGTAGAATTTTAAGGGAAAGAACTGAAACTGAACAACACAAATTGGGAAGGTATTTCATCCAGTAAATTGACAAGGTGAGATTAGAAACAGCTACAATGTTTATATACTAGTTTGAGAAGCCTTGGAAATTAAATGGAGAATTAGAAATTTTGATTCAAGACATGAAACCAGACTTCACAGAAAATACTAATAACAGCAGTTACACTTGGACCAGAGTTACTGAAGGCTCAACTCTTTAGGGTGAAGAGAAATAGTGGAAAAAGTAGTTGAATAATACAATACATGAAAGAAGTGTCTCAGCATTAAAGAAAAAAAAAAAAAAAGAAACAAGAACAGAATAGAAACTATGTGAAGCACCTATTATGTGATAGTAAAAACTGTCATTTCCAAGACAGGAAATCTGTTCTAGATCTCCAGTATTGGCTATCAGTAATGATATCTATGGAATAAAGAAGCAAAAATAGAAAATATGTGACAATGCAAAACTCTAATTTCCTAGACATAAACTGATAGTTCTGGAAAAAAATTACTAACACCTTTTTCTGCAAAATAACAAACAGATCAACTGCAAGACTTACTATTTTAATCTTAGCAGAGAATATCCTTTCAAAGCACTAGCCACATATACCAAAGTTGAAAAGAGTAGTTGTTGTGATCATATTGAACTTCTCATTTTAGTCCAAAATAAATCTATAATTTATTACATCTATTACTAATGTTGTAGAAAGGAAAACTTAGATTACTTGAGGAAATATGTAGTGAGGTTGATAGAAATGGAGACTGATTAATATGATCCCTTTTGGAAGGGGTAGAACAGGGCAAATTAAGCTTCAAAAACTGTTTCTCTTTCTCAAATTAAAGGAGGTCTGGTCTTTGAGTTTTTGGTACATCATACATTAATCATACCTTTTTTCTGTCAGATTCTTTCAATTCTGTTTTCTGTCTTAATCCTTTCAAACTGCATACCTATTTCCTCTGACATGTATGATAGCATCTGAGCATAAAGGAAGAAGGACAAATTGTTTCTTTGTATCACTAAGAATGTTTTTCAGGAGTTTGGTGATAAATCTTCCTTTAGTTTTCATCAGTTACAATCACCAGAAAAAAATATAATATTACAGTACCTTAGATTTGGTAAAATTGCTATAGATTAAAAATAAAAATAAAAAAGAAGTGCAGATTGAAAAAGGGTGACAAAAGCAGATTTCTTACTTTCTAGCATCCTCCAAATATAATTTTAGGAAATACCCTATAGATTTAGAACACTGTGACACTAAGGAAAACATCACTAGTATTTTTCTTTTAATTTTTTTATCTTTAAAGAATCTCCCTGTGGCTTATAGTTCTGGATAGTTTGTGGTCTCTTATGTTACATAGGATAAAAACTATTAGTTATTTGCTTGTGATTCCACAAAATTTGGTTTCATAACCCAGATGGCCTCTGTTAATCCTATGTTGTACATTCAAAAAGATATAATCTGTTGAAAAAACACACAAGCCACAGTGCTCAAAATAGTGCACTCTTTATGAAACAGAAGTTGCACTTTATGTTTGACAGTAATTTATTAGTTACATTAAAAATTCCTGAGTTTAAGTCACCAGTAGATATAAAAGAATTTAATCTAAGAAAGAAGAGTTGGTGTTTTAATTCAGGTGTTATTTAATGTTTTTTTTAAGATGTTATTTTGAAATTATTTGTCAGAATGTCCAGGAAGCTTCCTGTCTCAGATTAAGCAGGAAGACCAAATATTGCAAAGTAATTGTTCACCCAATATCATCAAAATGTAGCTAACATTGAAAGGTGAATCTTATGAAAATGCAGAGCAATTTTATTTTAGAACTTAAAAAGAGTGCCAAGCATGCATAAACCATGATTCTTATGAAGTATTTAAATATTAAATCCTTCATTTGACAGTGTCTGACCTTTAAGCTTATCTGCTCCCAAAATACATCTTACCTATCAACCAAAACTTTAATCACTTTCTCATTTCAGATATTGAAAGAAAGATTCCATTTAAATCAACCAAAGGTCATCTTTCTTTGAAATATAGATTACTCACCTGCACTTTCTAAAGAAGTGAAGACTGGAGAACAAACTCGGGAGAAGCAGCTCTCTCTCCACACTGACAAAGTACTGAGTCAGCAGTGGAAAGGATTAAACATAGTTATGCATAACTTCCAGAGACTGTAAGGTCCAGCCCAGAAATGAAATGCAATTCAGTTTCAAAATGTATGAACTTCATATAGTGAAAAAGACATGAAATGAAATGTTATATTATGCAGTCTTTTTGAACTACTTCTTAAACTGCAGTTAGGTTAAAATGGCACCAGAAGCATCAAGAGATAGGAACAAGTGGGTAATTCGTCTGAGACCACTTGAGATTAAGATGAAGTTTTCCAACCTCTGATTACTTACTTGCTAAATAAATGATCAGCTTCTCTTAAGTCTTATATACACATTTGTTTTACTAAAATATTGTATTACATATTAATGCTTGGCCCCAAATATCAGCAAAATTCCAACATTTCATATATATTTACAATGCTATTTCTATGAGTCTCTGAATGAACATTTCATACAGAAAAACTACTTCTGCTATCGAGTCTTCTAAAATAAAATGTAGCAGAAGAGCTATGTCTAGGTTTTCTGCACATTTGAGACTCTTAGTTTACCTGAACTCATATATGTGAACATGAGGTTATTTTGTATAATGCACAAAATTCTAATATTGACCTATTTAGGATTATAATATATTTGAAATAGTAATTTTCTTTTGCTTTAATTTTGCATTGTAAAAGCTATGGAACACAGTATGGGAAAATGCTGCACGGGTAACTCACTTCTCCAGCTTGAAAGAAGGCTCTCCAGACTGCCGATGTTGCCTACAATGAACATTCTACTGTGATGGGTAGCAAAGAGTTATTCCCTACGTGCACTTGATCAACACAATATGATTGGAATGCCAATATGAGAGTATCTTGGACTTTTTAAAGTTGGGTACTGATGCACAAGACTGTGTTAGTCCAAAATTAGGAACACTAAATAAAATTGCTTTACACAACTCTTACAGAAGTGTATTATTTTTCCCCCATGGTACTGCCCCTCTCCTCACTCAGCACTGTGATAAAGACTTGGAATATCACCTCCTTCTACTTGATTCTTACTTGTCATTTGTTTCCACCTTTCTAGAATGTACAATACGGAGTCACAGAAGCCTTTGCTTCTAACAATACAAGGAAATAATAAGATATAGCAACATAAGATCTGAGAAGTTTGCAAAATTTACTACTTAACTCAGTTTGGAAATAACTGTATCATCTTACTTGAATATTTGCGAATATATACCCAACAAGGAGTTAGTCATTTCAAATGCTTCATAAACTAGTATCTCAATGAGGAGAAACATGAATTAGACAGGATTTTTTAAAGATGTTTTATCTGTAGAACAAATTCCGGTCTCCAGTATTTTTCTTAGTATGAATGCTAGAAAGTGTTTGTGGAAGTACAACTAATAAGAAATAGCATTTTGTAGTTTTAAAGTATAATAATTTTTCTTAGAAAAAGATGTTTTCTGACGGAGTTTACAATTCTGATAACATTGACTTTTTTTTAGATAGTATAGATTAGATTTTTATAATGCTGGGGCACATAAACACCAATATGTCTTCATATGTGTAGATTTTGATATTTCAGATAAAACATTATACCTCTCCTAAATTCCAGAAGATGTGTGTTGTTACTTTGCATGTTGAACAAAGAGTTCTAGCTTTAAAGACTGTTGGTGGTAGCATGGTTATAACCTCTATAAAAGATCATATACAAAGTAGAAATAACAATAACAAAATATAAACAAAAATGCTTGAAAGATAGAAATCTTAAATGCCTTTTTGGTGTTTTAATGATGTTTTTTCTTGTTCAGGGTGGTAAAACCTCTGATGCTGTTGTCCTCATCTCTATCATTGTTACAGAAAGTAATAATTACATTTGAGGTTTCAAGTCAGCATAGGTAATTCATTAAAATTCATTAAATAAAATATGCTTGTGTACTGTTAATGTCTCTAAGTACCACAGGTAAAAAAAAAAGAATCAGTGCTGAACACTCTTTAAAATGAATAAATCCATCAGCAATAGACTATTAATGGACATTTTTAGACAAGAACAGACATTTTTAACAGCTATTTTTGCACTGGTATTAAAGTTCCCCAAACCATGAGCAATACAAAACAATATTACCTTGGTCTAACTTTCATAGACTAAATCAGTACCCATAAAAACTTCCTCAGGTTTCAAGACATAGTTTAACTGAAAAAACCTCACCAAAATCTGTATTTACAGAGAAAATCTTATCTTTTCTATTGTGATTAATAGTTTATTTCTGCTACCATTGCCCTCCAGTAAGGATGACTTGAAATTTATGCTACATATGAATTAGAGTTAATCCTTTTCTATCTAAGCACGTTGGCATTATTTTTGTACTGCTATCTAACGTTTATCAGATCAAACATCAGTTTAGACTCCATGGCCATAAAATAATCTCATCACATTTCAGCACTGGGGATGATCTAAGCACTGAATATATATATCCTTAATAAATCTGAGCACTCTAAGGTTTCCCAGCCTCAGTCCAAATTATTTGATCACCATGTTAAAACCGGAATTTGATCAAGTACGCCTCTGCTCTCAGGGATCAGATGCCATGCATATGCGCACAGAGTTTTGGAAATAAGGACTGAATATTATATTCCATTATTTGAGTACCAATAGTCTGTCATTTAATTATGGACCTGTCATGAAGACAATGACTTAAAGTTGTATATGTAACCTTAATTTTGCCATTTTATGTCTTCTGAATGTCAAGCTATACAAGCTTATTGCTTTTTTAGCATATTGTTTTAATAACATATGTAAATAAGGAAAAATGTAGATGTTGGATGCATGCATTATTTTCAGCTTGCAAATTGTTCAATTTTTCATCATCCAAAATGTATAAGAAATATGCAAATATTTAGTAAATAGAGCCATTAAATTAAAGGAAAACAAATCTTTATCACACCATGGAGCTCATGAAGTTCACAGTAGGTAGAATTCCTCTGTTAATACTGATACATTTTGGAATACTAATACATCTGGTACAGGGGCATTTTAGTCAATCACAGCGGGTGAACAAAAAAAGTATTTTGCAATTATATTGGTGAAGTTTCTTTCTTATGGCTTCACCAGTTTATTATCCTTTTCTTTAACATTAAAGAATAGAATTTTTTAAAAATAAGAAAAGCTTTTTGCTTTCTCAGGAAAACATGAGATTTTCCCTACTTTTGAAGAGTTTCCTGCAGTTAGAACTCATAAAATATTCGGATTTTTAAAAAGTATATGAGCTACTCTAAGTAGCTACTCTAAGAAGTGTAACTTTCTAATTATCCAGGTAAAGGTAGTCTGGTCTAGATCTAGATGACACTCATATATAATGCTCAAGTATAAGCACAACTACATAAAAATGAAAGTAGCCCACACAGGGAAAATATAAACCATGTGTCACCGATGTAAGTGAAAGTGTGATACAACCTCTCCTTTGATAGCTACATAGCTGTTATGGTTAGCTAAAGGGTTGAAAATAAGCAGTGTGTATACACTGGCTGTGGTGGGTTGACTCTAACCAACAGCCAAACACCCACCCAGCTTCTCACTCACTCCCCTGTCCTGCAGGCCCAGGAGAGAATATAAGGAAGACAAGAAGACTTATGGATAAGGATAAAGTCAGTTTAATAACAAAAACAAAAGTTGTGTGCACAAGCAAAGCAAAAAGAGGAATTCCTTCACTACTTCCCATGAGAAGGCAGATGTGCCACTTCCTGGAAAGCAGAGCCACACCATGCATAACAGTTGCTTAGGAAGACAAATGCCATAACCATTAATGTCCCCCTTTTCTCTTTCTTTCCCTGAACTTTTATGGCTGAGCACAATGTCACGTAGTATGGAATATCTCTTTGGTCATTTTGGGTCAGCTGTCCTTGCTACTTTTCCTCCCAGCCTCTTGCCTGCCCCCAGACTGCTTGCTGAAAAGAGTGGTGGTGGTAGTGGAAAGCCGATGCTTTGCAAGCACTCTTCAGCAATGACCAAAGCACTCGTGTATTATCAGTGCTATTTTAGCCACAGATCTGAAGCACAACACCGTAAGGGCTGCTATGAAGAAAGTCAACTCCATCCCAGACAGACCCAGTACACTAGTGAGTGATGTAGGAACAGGCAAGGATATTTTTCCCTGTATGCTTCAAGTTAATGTTCTGTTTCAAGGGAGTTTGACTAAGAAGGATGGACCTTCAGAACCATCTCTGTCTTTGTTTAGTCTCAGCCTAAGCCCCATCTAATAAACAAATTACTTATATAGGGCTCTAGCTACTTCAATCTGCCAGTCAGCATTGGTTATCAAATGAGTAATGCTGAGTACACCATGCTCCAGTCATGGCGTACCACCCCAAATGTAAAGAATGATGAAGTAGCTGGCTTCATAAGCTCTTTACCAGGCAGAGGTACAGAATGTCAGCAAAATGTTTTATATAGGCATCTCAAATAGACTGATGAAAAGTAAACAATCTATTCCCATGACAAATTAGAAACTGTTAGTAATATGCTTATGAGTCAGGAAATCAGAGTTCTGATTATACTGATGCTAACTGTCTAGGACTAATTTTCTGTATCATTGGTCAAGACATTCAGTTCTCTCAGAATCTAAATTCCTAGATGTCATGGTTTAACCCCAGATGGCAACTAATATCCCTATGGTCAGTTGGGGTGAGCTGTCCCAGCTGTGTCCCCTCCCAACTTCTTGTGCACCCCCAACCTACTTGCTGGTGGGGTGGGGTGAGAAGTAGAAAAGGCCTTGACACTGTGTAAACACTGCTCAGCAATAATGAAAACATCCCTGTGTTACCAACACAGTTTTCAGCACAAATCCAAAACATAGCCCCATATTAGCTGTTATGAAGAAAACTAACTCTATCCCAGTCCCAAACCAGCATATTCTCCACCCTTATTCCATACCATTTACATTATGCTCAGGTCCCACACTGTGTCCAGTACATTCTTGTTAACCACCATCCCCCTTCCCATCGTTTGATATAATGCACAGATATCATTCCCTTAGTCTATGGACCACCTGTATAAAATGTCCAGAAAATGCCCACAAATGTCCACAAAATGCCCGCTGAGTTCATTTAGTCCATGACTTCAGGCTCCATCTGTTATGGTGGTCACTCAGGACAGGACAGGTGGTGTGTTGTGTGGAGTTATTGGGCACCTAAGCCAGCTCAGGTTGGGTCACTGCTGCACTCGCACTGCTTCTTGTAAGGCTTGTCCTCCATTGGTTCAGGCGGTTCCTACTATAGTAATTCCTATAACATGCAACTCAAATAGCTGGTTACAACAATTTAAAGGTATTTCCATTACAATCTCCACCCCTGGTCCCTTTGGACCAGACCGTATACACCTGCTCCAGCATGGCCTTACCCATAGCCACAGTCCTTTCAGAAATAAACCTGCGTCAACATGGCATTAGCCATGGCTGCAGTCCCTCCAGTGGTGTACCTGCTCTGTTGTCAGCTTATCCATGGCTACACGCTTTGAGGTGATCCAGCATGATCTCATGCACAACCACTGATGCTTCAAGGTGTACCTGCTGCAGCATGGACTTATCCACAGCCACAGATGCTTCAAGGTGTACCTTCTCGAGGGTGGACTTATCCTTGGACCGCAATACCTTCAGAAATATACCTGCTGTGGCACAGACATAACCACAGACACAGACGCTTACAGATGTACCTGCTTTGGCGTGGACTCATTCATGGCCACTGATGTTTCACTGTGTCCAGCTCCCACATGAACTTATCCACAGGTCACAATCCCTTCAGCTTGAGTTCGCACTGGAGTTCCAGCCTGTCCAGTACAGCAGCACAGAAACAGCAGTGATGCCGTGGCCATCTGCCAGCCCAGGTGCATTGCCACTGCTGTTAGCAAAATGTTCCCAGGCACAACAGAGTAAGATGATAAGCAGTACGGCAAGCAGTGAAAGCAAAAAACAGCCACTAACGAGCATCAGACTCTAATATACAGTAAGGAAAACAAGCCCCATGGCAAGCATAGGAGCCTGTCAATTAATAGCTAAACAGCAATAACAGCTATAGATTTGATCTAGTAAATTCCAATCAAATCTGTCATTATCTTGAACCCTTCAAGCCCCACATTGGGTGCCAAAAAGGACTGTTGTGATTTAACCCCAGCTGACAACTAAGGACCACACAGCAGCTCACTCACTTCCCCTCCGGTGGGATGGGGGAGAGAATCAGAAAAGTAAAAGTGGGAAAACTCATGGGTTGAGATA
>NW_010972875.1:779688-780323 GCF_000737465.1 Haliaeetus leucocephalus | reverse complement strand
CACAAATCCAAACATAGCCCCATACCAGCTACTGTGAAGAAAACTAAGTCTATCCCAGCTAAAACTAGGACACTGGAATACCTCATGAAATGTTTAATATCATAGTAAGGAAATTATGACTTATGGAAGTCAAAATTATAATTATCCAAGGTAGTCATTTTTTATATTATACCAACATTTTTTGGTATAATATTAAAATTTAGCTACCTTGGATAATTTTTAAATACATATATATTAGTTATATAATATATTATATGTTATTCATACTACATATAATATAATAAGCTATAATTTACTTATTAATAAACAAATTACAATTAATTTTACTATAATGTATTTATATATATAAAAATTAAATATGTATATGATCTGTGCTTGATAAGATTATCAATGAATTCAGTCAGTGTCTTAGTTTCTAAGGACTGTGTCCTGGTTTCAGCTGGGATAGAGTTAACTGTCTTCCTAGTAGCTGGTACAGTGCTATGTTTTGAGTTCAGTATGTGAAGAATGTTGATAACACTGATGTTTTCAGTTGTTGCTAAGTAGTGTTTAGTCTAAAGTCAAGGATTTTTCAGCTTCTCATCCCCAGCCAGCGAGAAAGCTGGAGGCGCACAAGAAGTTGGCACAGGACACAG
>NW_010972875.1:772598-779678 GCF_000737465.1 Haliaeetus leucocephalus | reverse complement strand
GACTGTTAAACTCAACCTAAGGTATCTTGCAAAGAAAATAAATAAGCGTCTTTGAATATTTCTGAAATATGTACCCACATTTCTCTTTTTCTATGTGCACACATAAGCATCTTTAAGTTTTGTTTTATCACAACTTTATAATTCCTTTTATATTTGATTGGTTGTATACTGTTTTTTCTTTCATATTGTTTTTTATACTAGTATTTAAATGTAAAATGAATATATGAATGTAATAAAAGATGACATAAAAATTCCAATAGACAATGTGTTTCCATATTTTTACATTAGTTCTCATAAATAATGGTATGTCATTGTAGATGTAAATAGGATTCATCTGTAAAAGAGATTTCAAACCACTTAGAATATATATTTTTATGAGGAAAGAAAAGAAAAACTGTAAAAAACAAAGGAATGCATTTGATTCTTTACAAAATTATTGTGAATTCTATAACAGGAATAGAGAGGAAAATATAAGAGAGATGATGCTTTGCTCAGTGATTACATTTATTCAACATGCCCTCTTCCATACTTCCCCCCCACCACCCCCCATGAAATCCAGTGTGAAAACCTACCTTAATTCATGGATTTTCAGATAATTTAATTTATTGCCACTATCGCATCCCAAAGTTGGAGTGACTCAGGTTTGTGGATTTCCTTTGTCAGAATTAAGGTGAAACGACACCAGCAGAGTTCAAACAACAGTCAACATTTATTCAACATAGCTAACCTTGCCCAAGTACAAGTGAATTTATCAATATGAACCTTGCAACATCACGTTAAGACACTGTTTGAGAAGAGAAGGGAGGTGTAGAAAAAGAAATGGAAAAAGGAACATTAAATGTATCAGGAGAGCCCTCCCATTGAGTCACGAGGTCCAGAGCAGACCCCCTTGCTTTCTGGACTCCTTCTCAAAGAGGAGCCCAGGGGTGGCTAGATCCACTCCTAGTCTCAGACTTGGTCAACAGTTTATGTTTAAAAGGATGAGGTGTAGGGACTGTGGAAAAGAGAGAAGGAAAAGAGGGAGAGAGAGAATGAGAGAACAAGAGAAAGAAAGAAAGGAAAGAAAGAAAGAAAGAGAAAGAAAGAAAGAGAAAGAAAGAAAGGAAAGAAAGAGCGAAGGAAAGGGTTTCACCAGTCCTGGGTCCAGCCAGCTTAGAGATCCAGCTCTGGAGGGCGTGCACTGAGGACTCTTTCTCCCTTCTTTTATAGTGTTACTTGATGGTCTCGACATACGCAGTCCCATTCCCAGGGTTCTCTGGAATCGGTCGGTGAGCTTTGGTAGGGGGGGTTTCATTGAGGAGTTGCCTCTCTTTTTCTGCCGGCATGACCACTTAAGATAGAAACACAGTCCCATCTTCCGTGCGGCCTCCTCCTCCAGGCATGTATGCTGTGCTCCTTCTCCTGGTCACTTAAGATAAGGAATTGCGGCTTTGGAGAAGTGCGTTCCCACCCTCCGTGGGGCCCTCTCCTCCGGCCACATTGTCCTGTTCACAAAACTCCAGCATTTTTACAGAGGCCATTTTCTCCACCAAAGTTCTTTAATGAATGTTTGAGACATTGACTATAATTTGTCAGACCGTCACAGCCACTTAGCAAACTTTTCATTTATGGTTTGGGTATTGAAGGGAAAAAGAAGTCATTTAAACAAATACTGAAGGAGACACCTTTCTTCTCCTTCTGCCAGGTCCAGCTCAGTGCAACACATCTCCTCCCCTCTTCCTAGTCTGAACTCCCCTTGTTTTCATCACATCTTATGCTTAGTCCCTCCCAGCTCCTTAGGGGAACAATGAGAGATGCAGAAGGTTGATATTGTACTCCAGTGGTTTCTTTCTGCTGCTCCCTGCTTCTTAGGTGTTTTCAACTACTACTTGCTTCTTACTGCTCCTCTGCTCTGGTATGGGTCACCCATGGGCTGCCATCCCTCATCAGGAGTAAAAGGAGATGAGGCCTTCTTCAAACAACTGAAAAAAGCCTCGTGTTCACAGGTTCTTCTCCTCACAGGGGACTTTAATCACCCTGATATCTGCTGGAAGGACAACATAGCAGGGTACTAACAATTTAGGAAATTTATGGAGTACCCTGACAACAACTTCCTGACAGAGGTGATTGAGGAGCCAAAAAGGAAAGGTACTTTGTTGGACTAGATACTAATAAGGAAAAACTGGACATGGATGTGAAAGTCAGAGGCACCTTTGCATGCAGTGACCATGGAATTCAAGATCTTAAAAGCAGGGAGCCGGGCAAAAAGCAGGACAACAATGCTGGATTTCAGGACAGCAGACTTTAACCACTTCAGAGATCTGTTTGGAAGATTCCCATGGAAGTAATTTAAAATGGAGTTTCAGTTAACAAAAAAGGTAAAAATGTCTTATTCTTTTGCCATTTAAAGTCTGAGTCATTAAGAATATTCACTAAACTACACATTCAATCAGTTTAGACAAAAAAGTATTTGCAATTGTGTAGTAAAGTGTAACCTTTTCAAAGGTACAATTTATAAATAAGACTATCTTCTTCGGGAATTATGTCTCATTCTGAAGGAATGTTTGTAAATTCAAATACAGAGGATCTTACTGTCCTGCTTTTCTCCTTCATTTTTTTTCTGAGATACAGAGCTTGTGAACTGGTAGTATATTTTTACAGCAGGTGGCCTTGAGCCATGAGAAAAATGGGATATATTAAGTGACTTCTCATTACATTACCTTTACAAGCAGCTTGTAACAGAGCTTTTGAAGGAATGAATTACACCAATCCAAATAAAAAGAACAGGAAAAAAGAATAATAGTACCACATATCAGTAGGCTAGCACCATTTTCAAATCCTACAATATGTGATGAATGCAAAAAGTGATAAAAATTATTTTCTCCAGGCAGCAGGTATCTCAGTTGTATTCTTCCTTCTTGTTTGTATAAAATAGTCTATATTTTGCTGTAATATTTATGATTATAATGTAATTTCATAGTAGTTGGTTAGGCCACACATAATTTTCCATATTATCAAGCAATAGTGTGAAACTAACCTTGTAAAAATGCAAAACCATAAATGGGCATCAATGTCAGAGCTCTGTTGAATTCAATATGGAACTATAGCAATTTACACAAAGCAAAGAACTCTTCTAAGAGGCAGAGGTCCCTACTTCAGCAAAATCATTAAAAACAGCCAGGTGTGAAGTGAATGAAAAGTTCTATTAAAAGTAAGAATTTACAATTTATTACTGAATGTATGTCTGAGAAAAGTACAAGCATTTACAAAATACTGTAAGAAAGAACAGAGGATTGTGACAGAACTATTACTGAATAAGATAGAAATCTTCACAAAATAGATGTATTCTCCAACAGATAGTCCCATCACAGTTGTTTATTTTTCCTCTACAGATAAGTGTAATCTAAAAATCCAGTAGTCATAAATAGATCTTGAAGAATATGTCAAGATACAGAAAAAAATGTACACAAAATGACAAATAGAAAAATTAATATCACAAAAGGAATAGTTAATACGTACTGAGCTTATTGATTTGTTTGGGAGAAATACCTGGTTGTAAAAAAAACCCCAAAACACACAAAACCCCCAAACTGTTATATAATATATCATATCTTACATTTTTAACAGTATTAAAATGATGCATTATAATGTACAGTCATATAGTTCTCAACACATTTAAAAAAATTCAAGAAATGACATGCAATAATAATTCTGTATTCAGTCTTCCCAACACCTTTCTAATAATTTTATTAAGTACTAGCTACATTTTTCTTATTGTGAACCTTTCCATCAGCTAAATAAGGTTGCATTTAAATTATAAAATGGATTTTATGTGTCAAAAATATACACTGAAGACTAATTCAAAATCAGAATAGACTTTTCTTTTGTGGCCAAATCCTTCATTTATTTGGGCTAATATACTACGAATTTGTCCTTTGTCTTAGATCATGTTTAAGCTTTTTTCTACTATCCAACCAATGGAACCCATTTTAATGACAGAGCAAAATTATTAGTTCTAACGCCTCAGTTCTCAACATTCTGGAAAGTGAAATCTCAGTTTCTCACTTAGAAAATTCCATATTCTCATTTAGAATTGTGTGTTTTATTTAAAAACATTTTTGCTGTCTGCAATACTATTTTTAAAACTTCTTATGGCACCTGTAATCTCTTTTATAGATGGACTTTAGCTCCCTATTACAATAGATTCTTAATAAGATTCTTAAAAAGATTAGGAGCTAAGCAATTAGTTCTAATTTCATGTTTTCATTTCTCAGCAAGTATTGAAATATTATCCTTGTTGAACTTTTCAATGCTTTCCATAATTTTCCTTATTGGATCTTTGATGAAGGGTATAAAGTAATGACTGTATGTCTCATACTCTGTCTGCCAAATAGCGTGTTTACTCTAGCAAATAACTGAATATTAAAATCTATTATCATGGAGATGAAAGTTTCGTGTTAATAACCCCACCTCAGATATTCCAGACTTGAATATTTCCACAGCAGAAAATAATTTTAAAAGATCATTGAATAAGTTTTTTGTACACATAAAAATACATGCTAAGATCGACCTTCTCAAGGAATTACATAGAGGTGGTAGGAGAAGAACATTTTCCACCAGATCCTCTTTTTCTTGCTCTGTCTCTTACAGACTCATGCAGCTAAATGTATAGTTTAGCTCATTTCCCTCTATCTAGCATACACACCTACTGATTCCCCCTCCCTTCTTCCACCCTGAGAAATAGTATAAATAGTATAGTATACAGTATGTAGTATATATATCATATATAATGTATAGTATAAAATACATACTATATATAGCAGTATATACTACCTTCTTGAGAGTAATGTGCTGACTGGTTGTTTCCATATGAAATATGAGATGAATTACTTTCCTTGCATGTTCTAAAGATGGCAGTGTGGCTCCCACGTTGAGATGTAACACACAGAGATGATATATACGGTGTGTCAATATGAGAAAGAGACACCTTGAAGCCAAACAGAGACTGTATTTGGTATTCTGACTCACACAGTGGCTTTAACTGAGAGAGATTAAAACATGCTGAAATCTTTAGCTATGGAATAGAAAGATTCCCAAGAGTCTATCATTACAGTGAGCATCTCATTTCTTTGTTATTAGTTTGATCTTGTAAGTGAGAAAATTCAGTCACTGTATGTTATTCTAAAGCTACAACCTACAGTATTTATATTTGTTCTGAATTTAGGTGACTATATATAGATGTGACTATACATGTTCTTTGTCCACCTTTGCAGATGAATATTGCACTGTAGTCTTAAAATAACACTAAGTATGAACTGATTGGAATGTAGTCTCTCTATCTTCCACTTCCATCTGGGTTATTTATCTTTTCTTTTTTTCTTAAATTACTTTATGTTCACAAGTATTGAATAGAAACCTGAAAATAATAATAGCAGTGCAGTTATGAATGTAAAAAGGAATCATCCTTTGCTTTTTAATCCATTATTTCTAAAAGCAGTCGATCCAATATTGTATTTGTCACAGCCGTTGCAGAAGTCTGATTTTCCTGTCTTAGCAACTGATGACTGCACAGTCAATGAAAGTTTCAGAATACAGACTGAAGAATGGTCCTACTACAAGTGAAATAAATTTACTCTCTGAGCAAATACAGAGGTCTTTATCAATGAGCATGTGCACATTGAAAAATGTTTACCCTTCGAAACTGAATTTGTCTTCTAACATCTGAAAAAATCCCCAAATAATTACAAGTTGAGTTACGTAATCCTAGTTTTCTTAGTTTAGAATTAAGATAAATAACAAATGAGCATAACTGGCAGCTTTGGGGGGGGGTGGTGGTGTGTGTTTTGTATTTGTTACTACTCTATCTAAACTCCTTTTGCTTTGAGTAACACATAACCTTGTTGTTGTAGCTTTTCTGTTGCTTGTATCTTTTTTCACCCTGTTTCCAAAATAGAAGGTTTCTCAGTTTCTTTATTCAAAGTACTGGGAATACAAATCTCTCTGTTTCATAAATCACATACTTTAATATTTATTACAAAACCAGTTAAGGGACTCAGAAAAACATAATTGGAAGCAAATTAACTTCTGCAGCCAAGTTTTTAGAGGACTACAAATTGAAGGGCAGACCAGTCAAAACATTTGAGGGCAGGGCTGCCATCCAGAGGGAACTAAGCAAGCTGGAGGAATGAGCCACCAAGATTGCAAGCAGGTTACAAACTGGGCATGAGCCACCGGTATGCCCTGGCAGTAAAGAAGGCCAAGAGCAACCTCGGCTGCAGTAATAGGAACATGGGCAGTAGATCAAGGGGAGTGGTCATTCCTCTCTCCTTAGCACTTGTGAGACCACGTTTAGACTCCTGCATCCAGCTTTGGGGGCCCCCGATACAGAAAAGATGCTGATGAACATAGGTGAATTCAGTGGAGGGCCATCAAGCTGGTCAGGGACCGGAGCACTTGCCCTGTGAGGAAAGGCACGTGGAGCTGGGCTTGTTCAGCCTGGAGAAAAGATAGTTTTGGGCGGATCTAACTGCAGCCCTCCAGCTGGGGAGGACCTTATCAAGAAGACCTTATCAAGAAGACAGAGAGAGGCTCTCTACATTGGTGCATGGTGAAAAGATGAGAAATAACAGTAATAAATTGAAATGAGAGAAATTGAGACTGGGTCTAAAGAGAAAATTTTTCTCTATGAGGACAGTCAGCCACTAGAACAGGCTTCCAAAACATTTGTGCACTCTCCATCTTTGAAGGTTTTTGAGACCCAGCCATATCGAACCCGAAGCAGCCTGATCTGACCTCACAGATGATTGTTTTGGAAATCCTGAGGTCGCTTCCAACTTGGATTTTTCTATGAGCCTATGGTTTTTTCCAGTAGTTTTCCTCAGAATGCATGGAATGAACAGACTCCCCTAGTACTAATTTAGGAGGAAAAGAAAGTAGGAATGAGAATGATTGTGTCTTCCTTTCAGTGAGATGAATTGCAATATCATTGCAGAATAAACTGCAGCAGTTCCTCATGTTCCTGAGGTCCTAGATTGTATGAGTGACCTTTCTTCTTTCAGACTGGTGGAACTAAAGTAGACATGAATCTGAACCAGAGCCTGG
>NW_010972875.1:770865-771393 GCF_000737465.1 Haliaeetus leucocephalus | reverse complement strand
CAGAAATTTGTAGCGGATACCCAAGATGTCACAAGCCAGGAAAGGATAACAGCAATCTGTAAGGAAAAACACTCAAACACTACGAGGTTAAAGCAGGACGAACCATACGACTAGGAACCCATTTCAGTAGCCCTTCAGGTGTCTGTACACAGGCATACCCTCACCCGAGACAACGCAACTCAAACGGCCTTTCCCATTGGCATGTCTGAAAGTCACGCACACGGACCAACGGGTAAGGACCTTTCTCTTCCGTGTTCATAAAGTGTCGTTGCGCCGCCGTCTCTTCCAGGTCCCCTCGAACTGTCTGATTTAATGAAGTTAATGCAGTTAACAGAAGACGCTGTGTACGGAGAGCAGGTGTGTTTTCCTGTAACCAGGAGGGCTCCTCCTGCTCCCCCTCCCTAAGCCGATCGAGTAAGGCCTTTAAAGTTCGATGTGCCCGTTCTACAATGGCCTGGCCGGTACTATTATGAGGGATGCCATGCTTAAGGGTAGTACCCCAGATCGTACAAAACCGTTTCACCTTTT
>NW_010972875.1:770231-770855 GCF_000737465.1 Haliaeetus leucocephalus | reverse complement strand
TGATTTAATGAGGTTAACGCAGTTAACAGAAGACGCTGTGTACGGAGAGCAGGTGTGTTTTCCTGTAACCAGGAGGGCTCCTCCTGCTCCCCCCTCCCTAAGCCGATCGAGTAAGGCCTTTAAAGCTCGATGTGCTCGTTCTACAATGGCCTGGCCGGCGCTATATGAGGGATGCCATGTTTACTTAACAAGCTGGACAAGGTAAAATTATTACAATAGCTAAAATCACAATAACTACAATAATGCCCATAATTCTTTGAGCCAACCCATTACCCATAATGACCCAAACCATGAGGACTATGAGGAAGATGAACCATCCATACATTCTTGGGTCATCTTGCTCCGCGAACTCAGCCCAGCAATCGGTAGGTGCCAGCTTTCCGTGGGCGTCCCCACAGAGGCAACGATGGCCTCACTGTACACCAGCCCGATGCTCTTCAGAAAATCCCGGTATCTATACATTTGCAGAGGAACGGGTTTTAGCACACGTGGCCAGCGGGTGCCAAAAGTCCGCCTCGGTTGCAATCTATGACGCATGCGCTCGCTGGCCAGGCGCGCTGCACGAGTCATAGCCATCTTGTCTATTGGTTCATGGGCTTTATGATGCGGTTGCGGTGCACAGAG
>NW_010972875.1:768539-769195 GCF_000737465.1 Haliaeetus leucocephalus | reverse complement strand
GCTGCCTCCCAGTTATCCCCTCCGCGGGTGGCCGTTCCTCCCACTCTCTCAACTAACGGTACAAATCTCCCTTAACGTCCCCGCCTGGATCCCAGTCCAAGGGCACTCCCCCAAGTCCTTCCGAACCTCCCGCCGTAACTCCTCCCATGGACACCGCAGAGGGGGCTCATCCGTCCCCGCTGGTACCGTTTCTATCGGAAAAACCTCCATCTCTGCCGTACTCTCCGTGTCCGCGCTCTCAGTCAGAGATGGACCGCTCTGTGAGCCCCGCTCCACAGCCGCCCACTCCGTCCGAGTTTGACTCACTGTCCCTGGGGGCACTGCCCCCCCTTGTTTTTGAACCGGCGCTTCATCCGCAAACAAAACAGCTCGTGCCGCCGACCAACACTCCCCAGCTTTCCGTCCTGCCGTAACCACCTCCTCCACTCTCCCCCACGCTTGTAATCGTTCCGCAGCTCCGCGCTCACCCGCGAGTGCCGAATCTCTCCCCAATTTGGGGGACTTAATACTTCTTTGGGAGAACTCATCCCTCCCCGGCGCAGCACCCATTGGATGCATTCGCCCGTGGGGCCCCTCCTAATCGTTCCGTGAGCACCCACCTCATCAGCCAACACTTTCAACACCTTAATCACTTGCGCAAGTCCCATCGTCGCCTG
>NW_010972875.1:752214-768523 GCF_000737465.1 Haliaeetus leucocephalus | reverse complement strand
TGAAAGCACAAACCACGCATGATCCCTAATTAGCCTAATGAGTTTGAGTGCCTGCCAGAAGGAGGGGCAAGGAGATGATAAAAGGACACAAACTAAAGCCCCACCCATGTGCACCCTCTGGAACTGGACCTTTGGACTGACTGGACCAATGCTGGACCGAGGACTGGTGAAATCTTTCTCTTTTCTTTTCTTCTTTCTCTCTCTGTCTTGCTCTTTCTTTCTCTTTTCTTTTTCATAAACCCTACACCTCATCCCTTTAGACATAAACCGTTGACCAAGTCTGGGACTTGGAGTGGATCCAGCCGCCCCTGGACTCTTCTCTGAGAAGGAGTCTAGAAAGCAAGGGGGTCTGCTCTGAACCTTGTGACTTAACGGGAGGGCTCTCCTTATTGTCTTCTCTAAACTGATCCCCCAATAAGCAAGGCTAGTAGTGTATGTTTGCAGAGCGTCCTGGTTTCAGCTGGGATAGAGTTAACTGTCTTCCTAGTAGCTGGTACAGTGCTATGTTTTGAGTTCAGTATGTGAAGAATGTTGATAACACTGATGTTTTCAGTTGTTGCTAAGTAGTGTTTAGTCTAAAGTCAAGGATTTTTCAGCTTCTCATCCCCAGCCAGCGAGAAAGCTGGAGGCGCACAAGAAGTTGGCACAGGACACAGCCAGGGCACCTGACCCAAACTGGCCAACGGTGTATTCCATACCATGGGACGTCCCATCTAGTATATAAAGTGGAGGTAGTGGGGGCGGGGGATCGCCGCTCGGGGACTAGCTGGGTGTTGGTCGGTGGGTGGTGAGCAATTTCCCTGTGCATCATTTGTACATTCCAAACCTTTTATTATTGCTGTTGTCATTTTATTAGTGTTATCATTATCATTATTAGTTTCTTCTTTTGTGTTCTATTCAACAGTTCTTATCTCAACCCCCGAGTTTTACTTCTTTTCCCGATTTTCTCCCCTATCCCACTGGGTGGGGGGGAGTGAGTGAGTGTCTGTGTGGTGCTTAGTTGCTGGCTGGGGTTAAACCCCGACAGGAGGCATGGTTACCACTTGTTGTAAAGTTTACTGAGGTAGTTTCATGCCAATTCCTGTTGTGAGAAACCCTGCCACCTACTGTTAACACCTCCCAAGTTCAGGATGTTTCTGCCATAAATAAAATGTTTAACTGATCGTTTGGTGTCACTTCACCTTAATTTAGCCCGAGGGAATTCTGGACTCACCTCAACCCCTCTGTGGTCTGTCCAGGATGGGTCGTGACACACAGTCAGAAAATCTTCTACTTTATGTGTCATTCTTGAAATCAAGTGGTTTGAGAAAGTCTGTGTAAGATTTTAGGCATTATGTTTGTTGAAGGTAACTTAAAATTGTGGGTTTGTAAATCCTAAAATCTCCCAATATTTCCAGTGTATTTTTTTTTCATTTACATAATTTTATGACTTTGAAGCTTATGTAATGATTTTAGGATATAAATCATATTTTGGATGATTGTCATGGCAAAGCTCTCTATATCACAGTCAATCCTTATTTTCACCTTCTAAACATGGTTTGTAACACAGTCATATGGAACACACAGCAAGCATAATTTACTTCCTTCTCAAAGCTTTACTGTGATTATTCAATCATTGAACAAAATATGTAATGTCTCTATTTACTTTTCATTTACGTTGTTATGTAAAATGGAAAAGTTTCCATATTATCATTCTTCTTATTATTAATAGTTCTATTACTTCTAATTATTCAGTCCATTCATAACAGACTTAGCATGAAGTAAAATAGGTTTTGACATAATACTTATTTTCAGAAGCTTATGAGTGAGAACATGGATTGACTGAACTGTTCAGCAACAGTTCCAGATTTCCATTCATACCTTCAAGCTCCAACTTATCTTTAAAAGAGATAGGATGATTTAAATTGCAGTTGTTTTTTTGACAAGTGTGGCACTGAATATCTAATACAATATTTAAAAACCTATGCCTCTGAATAAATCTAAATGCAGACGATATTATTTTTTCTCGTTTCGCCTTTGTTTTGATTGAGAATGATGATAGCAAGCACTTTCCAAAAAATACCCAAATGTCATAAATAAATTAATTAGAAATAATAAACAAATAACTAACCCCCAGTTCACCAGTATCTTGAAAGCTGAAACCAGTTAACAAGATTAAAAGGCATTAGATTGCCAAAAACGTTATCATCATTGCTCTTCAAAGATAAGAGTATGGTGCCGTGGGATAGCGTGAGTCTTTCAGATGACTCTGGACATCAAGGAAAGTTCTTCCTCAAAGCTAAAAGGCCATATTTTACCAAACATGCAAGAATATATAAATACTTTTAACAGAAAAAGACTCAGGGAATAAGCTAGTTCCATAAATTACAACATGTAATTTTATAGAATTTCAGAGAATGTGATATAACACTGTTCAAGACAAAAACACTGAGGTTTTCTCTGGAATTTTTCACCCCTTCCCCATTCACCCAGCTGTCTCAACTACCTTGCTGTCCTTACTCATTCACTCATCCACAGAACAAATCAAGGAAGGTTTACAAGAAAGGCAGAAAGAGCAAGATTATGTGACAATTAACTTAAATGCTGAATCAAAGTCCAAGCCCCCTGAGATCAGTTGGGTATGATGGAGGAGAGAGACTGAGAGGGTTGGGGTTGTTCAGCCTGGAGAAGAGAAGGCTCTGGGGAGACCTTATTGTGGCCTTTCAATACTTAAACAGGGCTTATAAGAAAAATGGGGACAAACTTTTTAGTAGGGCCTGTAGTGATAGGACAAGGGGTAATGGTTTTAAACTTAAAGAAAGTAGATTCAGACTAGATACAAGGAAGAAATTTTTTATGGTGAGAGTGGTGAAACACTGAAACAGATTGCCCAGAGAAGTGGTAGATGCCCCGTCCCTGGAAACATTCAAGGTCAGGTTGGATGGGGCTTTGAGCAACCTGATCTAGTTGAAGATGTCTCTGCTAATTGCAGGGGGGCTGGGCTAGATGACCTTTAAAGGTCCCTTCCAACCCAAACTATTCTACGATTTATAATTCTAACATGCCAAATGTTGCTGGGTATAAGAAAATGAGTGTCTTCCTCTCACACTAGCATTTTCTCAGATGACAATGAGATGTTTAGACCAAAGCATGCCTACAAATGTTAGTTCAACAGCATATTCTGGATTTTTTTTGTTTTATAGTGGGTTTTTTTTCTGAAGAAGGACTTCATACTAAAGATGGATCCATTATCCTCTATTATTTTTCAAGTGTGTATCATACTCATAGTCTAATTTTTGTTCAGCAAACTATTGTTACAAGACTGAATATCCTGCTTTGAGCACCAGGTTATACTACAGTACCTCCTGAAGTCCCTTCCAAAGGGAATTATTTTATGATTTTAAGAACTGATCAATTTTTAGTATTTTTAAGGAGATATGGAGCCACTGCCCCAGGGTGATAACTGGGCCAAATTTCCTGGACTGTATAACTAAATCATGTTTCTCCAAGACTGTTTCTCAAATATGTATACTTATATGCACACAGAGTTACAAACAAGCATTGCTATGCATATGCATGTGTATGTATATATCTGAAATATATAAACTAGAGTACATACTATATAATATTACATCTCATAAAAATGAGTGTTTTATTTTAAACTTATTATTAATTGTGGACTTAAAAATGCTTATAATGCTTTTAAGCTCTAGTTATGACAAAGTATTTTTTTTTCTCATTTTTGAAAATTATGTTTCCTCAACTTGTATACAACATATCCTGAAAATTCTGAATAAATTCACAATAAGATAATCCCCAAATTCTTTGTTAAATGGTTTGGGAAAAAAAAGACCACAAACAAACAACCAACAAAAATTCTGCGCTCTCTCTCCCCTTATCCTCTCCTTGCATATGTTTACTTTTTTATGTGCTGTCTGATATCATCGTCAGGACCCAGTGATCTGATTCATGATACCAGAAAAAAAAGATACAAGAAAGTGTAAGTCTCCTTTTGTGCCCATGAGTGCAGTGAATGTTTTTATATTAAATGATGCATTTGCTAGCTATGCAGCATCTTCATTCAGATATGTTGCATCTGTCCCCAGAAGTAGTAGATATTGAATTATTTTTGCTTTACATCATTTTGTGACATACACATAATAAAAATCTTTATTTTTGATAGCAATTCTTCCAAATATTGTGATACCACAAAACCCCTGTAATCCAACTACACATCATCACAGTTCACTAAAATCACATCAAAGCTTTCTGTGAATTTACAGTAGAAAGATACCATAGAAGAAAAACAGATAAATACACCCCCCACGCAACCCCACCCCATTCCTGGAAACGCAAAGAAAAAAAGCAAGTTGTTTGACTTTGGTAGTTCTTACCCTGAAAATCAGCAGGGTATTCTTCAACTCTTTCCTTTTTATGAATCTTTTGCCCAGCTCTCTACCAGGTAATTATGACTCCAGAGGACTGATGTTATTTTTAGGACTCAGTTCTTAAGAAAGTATTCTAAGGATTTATGGATCTTTAAAGAGCAGTAGGATACGGATAAGATACCTCATTCATAAAGAAAAGCACAAACTTAACCAAATGCTTTCGATCTCTTGGAAGGGCCTTCAGAAATCAATTCTAAGAATAAGAAAACAAAACAATGAAAATATCCTTTATTAGTACAACAGTTTCAGACCATCAGTATTAACTATTACATATATTTATGTTCATGTAAAGAATCAATTATAGAAAGCATGCACAATTTTTCTGGATTTAAAAAAATTCTGTACTATTTACAAGCCCATAAGCCTTAAATTGGTAATAAAAATGTGTGAACAAAATTAAAGCATACACCAAGGTATGATCTACCTTACACCAACGTATGATCCATTTTAGCAGTCTAACAGTTAGACCTCCAGTTTAGCCAAGGCTATGGGTGACCAGGTGTGACCAGCCTGTGGCCTGGCTTTTGTCTGTATTTGGTGAAAAAAAGAGTGAAGAGAGAATATGCTCTGAAAGAGCCATCTCAGCTTCCTGAGATGTATGTCTTAGGATATGATAAATGATGTAAAAATTGTATTTTTTATCCTGATGCAATGCATATCCAACATACATACACAGAGAGTTTAGCATTCCATTTCTAATACTAGAAAAACTTCTATTTCACAGCTGGAGACTGACAATGTATGTAGAAATCATATTCTTTCCATTTCTGTGTGTGGCATGCATAGGTGTTTAGCTATAAACACATATTTTCCATAGATGCCTCCTACATTATCATCCCTGGATGCATCAGGTGCAAAGACACACATGTAAACAGGTCTCTCCGTTGACCCCCAGACCAGTGGTCTGACTTGGGCCTCCTGGCCACTCTAGTAGCCAACTCCCAGACTCTGTTCTCTCCAGTATCCGGCCCAGATTTATAGTCACTTCAATACAATGGCTCCTAAGCCTCTTATCCTACTTGCCAGCTACCCCAGCTTGATTTTTGCTCGTGATTACACACTATCATCTACTTATACAGTATGCATGTACTCTGGTCTCTGGCACCACAGACGCGCAGGCCCTCTTACCTGTGGTCTGACTCCTGTCGGTAGCACTCAGACCTCCATACATGCATGTGCATACACAAAAGACATCCCCTCATCCAGGAAAACAGTTAATAATCGAGGACATACTGTGATGAAAGGTGTAGGCATTCTTATCAGCAACATCTACATGTAACCCAGTCCTTTTTATCTCCTTATCCATCTGTTTCACCATGTTTGTTCCTCCTTGAACCACTTTGATACCTCCTTTACCTCACCTTTGGTTTATCCTCTAAACATCCTATAATAAGTCTTGAGCAATCCTGGGAGGCTTTTTCCTTACATCTCATTAAAAGTCCCACACCACCAGGCAGTGACCCTGCTCAGTTTGAAAGGAGACCTTGAGAGCTGCTCCCTTTGAGTCACCCTGTGGGTCTCACTTCCAGCCCATGGGGCTCATGGCTCCAATATGACACCCCTATTGCTCTGATTTGGCTTTTTGGTTTCTCCCACCTGCTATTGTTCTTTTGCATATTTGGTTTGGGTTTTTTTTGTGGGTTTGGGTTTTTTTTTGTTCATGTGTACAGGTCTTTAATCACATAAACAAAACCATTTTATTTTATAATTTTTTTAATAAGCATATTGAGGTAGTTTCCTTTGTAAGCTATTGAGTTTTGATAACATGTTATCATATATATATATATATGCTTTTCAATGTAAATAAAAGAATTTGAGTTAAAATGACAAACACCTCTTTGGAGGTATATTATAGTTTCTTTGTTCTTACTTTTTATTGTTGAAAGAAAAAAAAAACCACCAAAATTTTAGATGCTGAGCCATAGAATAATACTGTTACACAAATTGCACCATGAAAATGCTAACAGGATGCAATAGATTTAGGCATGTAAATAGTCACACAGATTTCAGTAGTGCTTACTAATACATTTAAATTAAGTACATGTATTTTCTAGTGCATTTTTCTACTGCATTACTGAGTATTTTTCCAATGTGTCAGCTCACATGTAAATTCTCTACTGGTCATATAGATTCATAAATCTCTGGAAGGTTAAAAAGTAAGATTGACTCCCATATATTTTAAATCATTAATACGGAAAAAATGGTAAAGATTATGTGCTATATCTAGAGGATAATGTCCTCTAAAATCACATCTAATGCCCACATAGAATCTCCAACAAACATAAATTATGAAGAAAGAAGGCCACTGATGTTAAAGACCATTCAAATGATATTTCTTCTTTTTTTTTTTTCTTTTTTTTTAAGGTATTTATCTGATTTCTCCTTTCATCAATGCAAGAGTCTTGAAAATTAAGGTTTCACAAATATGTTTTCCTCCTTTTTTTTCTAGTCATCTTCAAGGAAACAAACAACAACTCCAACAAAGCAGAAAACAGAATATTGACAACACAGAGGCACAACAGCAGCCACTGTACCAAATACAATATTAGCTAAATTAAATAGAAACTTGACAAGTCAATTTTAAACCAGTAAGGAGTAAACTGGTATGTTTCATATTGATGATTCACTTTTTTATTCCATATTGGGTCATACTTATTTGAAACCCCTTTTCATTTGCATACTTTGGATCATGCTCTGGTTTTTGATTCCTACCTGATCCTTTCCCCTGGGGTTAATGTGAAGCTACTGCTGTCTTTGAGGTAAGGCTGGTTCTGGTGTAGCCCAGGGAACCTGATTTTTGCCACTACTAGTAAAAGCTACAGGCTTTGCAGTGACCTGACAGTGCCTGCAGAAAGACTGGAGGACCCAGAGACACATTTGCAAGGAAGATTCCAACACAGATAGTGAGAAGCTTTAGTATAAACATTTTGATGGCAGTATTAATGGTGGTTTTCTGTATTAATGAGATATAGTTTACTACACTGTTAGAACATTTTCTAGACTACCAGTATATTCTTTGGTCTACGTATATGGTATGTTCTCTTTTGCTTGTAGAACAGTTTTGAATGTAACACCAGTTACAATGTAGTGAGCCTAAACACCCGAGAATTATCAAGCCTAGGAGAAAAGAAAGGGTTGATGATGTAAAAAAGACCCCAATATTTTTTATTCGTAGGGCAAGAAATTACAGGACAGCTAAGTTTCAAGCAAAGCTGTGTGACTACTGACAGTACTGAGAAGAATCCTTAGCTTATCCAATCACCTTTAAACAAATTTTACTCTCTTATCTGTGCTTTTTTGCATTCTCATGTATGACAGCACTAGATAATGGTACTTTCCATTAATTTAAATAAATTTAAATAATTTAATTGTCAGGGCATCTATATTTGAACAGCAGGTCTGGAATACTGACAACATTCAGGAGAAACTTCCATGAATGGACTTTGAGAAAATACAGAGAAGGTTCCATGGACATGGTCCAGTGTGCACTGTAAATAGAGTAAGCAACGCTGAGTCAACAGCAAAGGAGAAAGCAGCTCAGTGCAAAGATTTTCTGTTCATTAGTTTTGCATTAGGAGCTAGTGAATGAATTAACGATGTGTTCTACAGAAACACACTTAGAGAGAATAAGGCAAGCACAAGAACAATATATAAATTTGTGCTCAATCTAGACTGTCAACTGCAAGACAGAACCACAATGCATCATTGGAACACAGGCATATCTGTCTAAGGCTTTGAGGGTAAAGACACACAGTTTAAGAAACTATTCTGTGACTAAAAGGTAGTTAGCCAATTTGGAGATCTAAGTGCTCAGGAGAACGAAGTAACTTTAAATATTTTTTCATTAGAAATTTTGGGTGCCACACACAGAAATTCTGAAACTCCAAAGCATCTACCGAGTGGATGCATCAAAAATCAGGAAACTTCCGTCCTTACCGCTTTTAACTAGCAGCTCACTTTCCTTATGTTTCTTGAGGGCATGGTTGAGTGTCTGTATCTATCTCAATCACCTTTTTTTTTTTCCTCCTTTGGAATTACCACTGCTTCTTTTCCATTCTTTTAATCACACAGTCAAAGCATTCCTCCACATCACAATCTGCATGTTAGATGAGATTTTCAATCTGAAGACTCATGTACGAGTTGATATTTGGGCAGTACTTTCCCATTTTATAGCTATCTTCCCCCCCACCCCAAACAACACCCCCCCCCTAAAACCAACCCAACAAACCAACACCTTTCAAAACAATCCTTTTCATTCATTTAATCCTGATGAAAAGAATTAACTATGGGCACTACTTTTCTGTGAGATGATTCTGTTGTTCAACTTTCAGCACAGCAATAAAGTCTTTAACTGGCAGGAGAAGAATATATCATTACATAGAATTACTAGTGCCACTTAAAAATATCAAGCTAGTATGGTTAAAAAAATGCAATTATTACAGTTATTTCTTTTTTACCAAAAGATTCCTTTTCACTTAAGAGCTCAAACAAAATTATAAGATAGTGTGTAAAGAGCAAAATGATAAGATAATTTTGGAAGGCTGCATAAAGAAAAAAAGTTATATGTTTAGCAAAATCTTTTTATTCCTTCCCAACTTGTTGTATTTGTTATTTATAATACCAGGTAAAATTCACTATTTTTAAAAAGGTGATTTCTTCTTTGCTAGCTACTGACTTACAAATTTTCGACAAGCTTTTATCGTCTTTACTATCTTTTTGCAGCAAGGTACTATGTATTTTTTCCTTCAGCAGACCTAACAACAATGTCTGTGGCAGAGAATTACAAAAATTTACCTCTGACCTTACTTTGTAGAAAAAGGCAGTAAGCAGTCAAATGACAGTTGTTGAGGAGGGAACAGCTTAAAAGGTATACTGAGACATAATTTTCCTACAGCAGCATGTACTTCAGAATCTCTTTTATAGAACACTACACAGAACAGAAAATGATTTTCTTTTCCCATTGATCAGAATGCCACATGCAGCATTTCAAATGCATTGGACCTCAATGGTTCAGGAAACTTCAAGCTGGTATTAAATGGTTGAATCGAGTCCAAGACTAGGTCTCTTCACTATTGACCTCAGTCATTGAACTATGCAAAACTGAAGTATTTCAGCTGTCCAGTGGGAACATTTGTGAGTATTTTTCTATCCCGAAGGAATAAATGTAAAATGTAATTGACTCCAAAAGCAAATTGCAAAATAACTCAGCAAAGAGTTTTAGAACATAAATATGATATACAGTCCGAAGGGTGGTTTTATTTTTTTTCCTATTGTGGTTTTGTTTTGTTGCTACTAGAAGACCTAAAAGATTACAGATTTTCTTGGTTGAAGTTCTGCTATTTCTGTAAAATGACAAATGTAGCACAGCATTAATACATCTTAAAAACTGAAATATGAGATAAAATGTATCATTAGCAGATGTTACTCACAGTCTTTATAAAAGACAACAGCATATACTAGTTTATACCTTAAAAACTATTTGCTTAGCAAGGTTGTCTGCCCGTAATCATTATTTTATGTTTTGAATGACTGAGGTCTATAATAATAAAAGATGACATGTCACAGTTTTGTCAGTACAGCTGTTATTTTGTTTCCTCCATTTGCGTAAGTACTAGGTTTGTAACGAAAGAAAATACCTAACAGAGAAACAGCTAATTGTTTCTAACAGAAAGTTGCTTGTAGGCACAGATAATTTCAGAAATTGAAGCAGTCCTTGACCAGTGTCAGTAATGCTTTCTTACAAAAGGTAAGGTATACAGTGAAGACAGATGTGCTATGAAGACAAAAGCAAAACAAAAAAACCCCAAACAAACAGACAAACCGCAAACAAACAAATAAAAAAGTAGAGGAAAGATAAAGATTTGAGTTCTACTCTGAGATGTAAACTGGCACACTGGGATGTGGAATTGCAGATTATACTCTTCTAATCTTGAAGCACTGTGTTTATCAAATGCATACACTATACTAAAATGATAATTACCATTATTCCATGTATTAATAGTCTACAAATACAGGAGAACATGACTACTGAAAATGCTTAATGATTACTAATCACTTTGATGTAATTTTTACATACCTCAGTACAGGTGGCTTGGAAGGACCTGCTTACCAGAAGAAACGAGGACACTTCTTGATGTTAAACTGATTAGCCAAAAACTGAGGCACTTTACAGTATCAATCTTTATTACTTTAGAGGTTATAATATCAGTTAGTTTTGGGGAAAAAAAAAATCATTCAATTTTATTTTTTATGTCCTAAATGTAACATTGACATAGCTACATTGTTCCAATCCCTCTTTCAAGTATTTTTATATGCCCTCTTTTTAATTCTTGCTTGTGTATTGTCCTAAATTAGAGGCCTTTTTTACTCTTACATTTAAGCTGTCCGTTATGCTCATGATTTTTTTCCCAGTGTCTCTCTTTATTCAAAAGAATTTTTCTACACATTAATGTTTTGTTTGTTTGTGGGTTTTTTTTATTTTATTTGTAGGGAGAGTCACAAAAAGATAAATAGTCAGATAGGTTTTCCAATATCTGCATGGAAGATCTTTCAGATTGTTTTTGTCATTACTCATTTGACTCCTGAATACTGCTTGTCCCCTTTCAAAACTTTCTGCAGATTGTCAGACGTATTGACCACATGACTGGATCTGAGACCCCTGCAAAACAGAAAACAAACTTGATTCCTGACTTTCAGAGCTGTTCATTGCTTTCTAATTTATATATTCTGTAGCTATTTTCTTGGGGAAAAGAAAGAAATCTGAAAATAGCTAAGATGTTAGTGAAGTTCACGAAAGCTCATTGTTTCCAGAGACATGCATCAGAATAATTGAAGATGGGTTTTTAAACCACTGTAGGTTTAAGCCACTGATTTGAGGGATCATGTGGACCCCATATTTCAGTAAAGGTTAATTGGTTATAAGTATGAAACAATAAGAAAAAAACCCCTGCTCATATGAAAACTGTCTACCTAGGGAGCTGAACTCAATGAACCAAACTGGTTTTAAGCAGTTACAGTTAACATTATGCAATTCCTCAACACAAACAGTGAGATGAAAAACTGGCATAACAGCATTAAGAAGTGCTTAAGCTGGCATTGCACATCCAGAACTCCTATGACAAGTTGTAACTTCAGTAATTTAATTATATTATTTTAATACATCCTCTCCAATTTTTGCAGTTCCTGTGCATATTTCACATTATTTCATCATTTGCAGTTGTAATGGATAAATGTTTAAACTGTTGTAACCCATGACTGGGCTTGTACATTATAGGATGTACTATACTAGGATCCATTCAAACCAAAGGAGCATGAACCTTGCAACACACCAGGCAAGTGCAGTGATGACTCAACATGAGCTGTCTTTTGACACCCAAAAACTCAGCACAGTGTGCTGCTTCTCCTGTCCTGAGTGACCATGATAACAGATGGAGCCCAAGTCATGGATTAAATTAACTCGATAGACTTTTATGGACATTTGATGGATGTTCATTCAATGGGGGTAGCCCACAGACAAAGGGAATGACACCACATGAAAGCATGTATTGGACAGTGGAAGCACTGAGAATGATACAAATGCTGTAGAATAAAAGGTGCGGATTGTACTGGATCTGACTGGGATGGAGTTAGCTTTCTTCTTAGCAGCCTATATGGCACTGTGGTTTGGATTTGTTAGTAAAAGTGTTGATAACAAATCAATGTTTTGGTGATTGTTGAGCAGTGCTTTCACAATGCCAATGCTTTTTCTTTTTCCCACTTTGCTCCCCCAAATCCCCCTCCCCTTCAGTAAGTAGGCTGGGGGTGAGCAAGAACTGGGAGGAGAAACAGCCAGGACAGCTCATCTAAAATAAGCAAAGGGATATTTCATATCATATGTTATGCTCAGTAGTAAGAGTCTGAGGAAGCAAGGAGTAAATGGGGACATTCACAGTTATCACGTTTGTCTTCCCAAGTAACTGTCACATGTACTGAGGTCCTGCTTTCCAGGGTGTGGCTAACATCTGCCTGCTGATGAAAGCGATGAATAAATTCCTTCTTTGCTTTGCTTGCACATGTAGCTTTTGCTTCACCTTCTAAACTGCATTTATGTCAAGCCATGAGCTGTCTTGCCTTCTTTCAATTTTCTCTTCAACCCACAGGAGAGGGGAGTGAGCGAGTCATTCTGTGGATGCTTGGCTGCTGGGTGCGGACAATCCACCACAGCAGCTTAGTAATAAATGTAGCACTTACTTTAAATATAGGAATATAAGATTTTATAAATTGCATTTTCTAGTATAGAGAGATACGAACATGAGAAAGTATAGGGAGAATATTCATGCAAAAGTCCCATTTAAATATTGCTGAACATTAGCCTTTGCAAGAATTGAATGAACACAGTTGACTCCTCTGGGCACCTCTACAGCAATGATGATGCCAAATCAATAAAATAGAACTCTTCACTACAATCCCTGATATAGTTCCAGGACAAGGCAGGATAGCAAGTTACTTCAGGCAAATTTTTTAACAAGTCAGATTCTGCAATTGTCTTCTGTCCTCAAGAAAACAAGACACTTTTTACATGATTGTATTTTTTTAAGGTTGCTTAGGATTTCTATTAGAAAATAACAGTTAAAGACAATTTTTTTTCAGGTTTCTAATAATAGCCTGGGTAAGACTGAACTGTACTATCCTAGTGAAGGAATAACCTTGTAAAAGATCTACTGTGGCCATACCGAAAAACTGTGTGACCCAGGTAAGAGAAGGGAGACCTTCTCTTCCTGTCCGCAGAATTTTTTTCCTGTATTAATCTATTTAAGCAATGTGTCATTGTGCTACCAGTAATTTTATAAGATCCCATTATGTTTTGGTCTTGAAGTACAAAACTGAAAGAGAAGTTGATGCACTTAGCAGAAAGCTATTCTTTAAGAGAACTTTGGTTATTATTACATTTTGAGACTCATGAATCCTGCTTACCTGACTGCAGCTGGTTTTGGAGCAGGCCCTGAAAGCTTTCTTTATGATATTTTTCTTCTATATAATAAAGTCTGGGAAAATATAATCAAGTTTAAAATACTGAAATAAACCCCAGATATTCAATGTTGGGGTTTTTTTATAGTGAACACTTAAAGCAACTAGTCTAACAGGAATCTGTGTTATTTTCTTCTATGAAAGCAGTGGGAGCAAATTGTAAGGATCTGGATATTCAAATTCAAAATGCAGATAAAATTTATATCTTATATCTTTTTTATATATATATATATATAAAAGATATATATATACATATATCTTATATCCAGATACTCTTTTTTAATTTACTGCTCATGGGTGTAGAGGAGAACTGAACAGTTTCTTAGTGGGGAAAAAAAAAAAAGGAAGGACATTTGTTCTGTTTAGCAGCTCAAATAAAAAATATTAGCAAAGTTCAGACACACAAATTAAAAAAAACCACATAAACAGAACTTAACTAATGTCATCAGTTTTACATACAGTCACTGTACTACAATATAAATTTATGTAAGTTTCATAGATAACTTAAACACTATTGCATAAACCTATCTCCTTTAAATTAGTATTTCTTACAAATGTGAAGTTCCTTTAGAACACATTTTGAAATTACATAAAATTGCTGTTGGTTGGTCATTGCAGTAATGCTCATTAAAACTCAGGCATTGGTGACCACTATCCATAGTAGCAGAACATTTTTAGGCTTGATCTGTCCAAGGTGAAGATGCACACAAAGTGTCAAATATATGTTAGTTAGAAGATCAAGAAATGAAAGAAATTATTTATAAGGACACAGAACACAAATGTTCTTCATGAGGTATGTTCACATGAAAAAACAGAATGAGAAATAAATATCCCACATCACTCCTGAGTAGGCAATGAGATTTTAAAAGTACCCATGTAAAACCAAGAAATTCCTTATTTCCATTTTGCATTAGTTTAAGAAGGTAAATTACAAAGTTCTGTACCTGGAGTGAAATAACTGCATGCATCAGTACAACTTGGGACAAACTGATTGAATAATAGCCCTGATGAAAATGACTGAAGGGACCATAAGACAGTGCTGCGTTCTCACTGCAAATAAATCAAAATGCCCCAACTTCCCCAAACTGGACTACATTAAAAGACATGTAGCCAACAAATGAGGGAATTGATTATCCCCTTCTGCACTGTATAGGTGAGGCCACACCTGGAAAAGTTTTGAACCTCTACTTTAAGAAGAATTTCAAGACACTTGAGAGTGTCCAATGGAGGGCTACCAAAGTGTTCAGGGGACTTGATTCATTCATTCTAATTTAAAGTGTTAGATTTCAAGAGCTGCTCTGAAATAGTGACCACAATGTATGTGGGATAAACATTTGTCAGGGTCAAAACAGGCAAAAAAGGGAACAAAAAAAAAGGTAAATGTCATATCTGAATGGTTAGGGGCTTTCAGCACATCACTTAAAAGCAGAGTTTGAGAGCGCTGGCCTTGCCTAATCAGGAGATGAGCTTAAGGGGTACACTGTTAACAGCCTACAGATATATGAGGAGGAATTACAAACAGCACAGTTTTAGCAAGGGGAAGTAACCACAAGTTGCAGCTTGGCAGGCTCAGTTACCTTTTAGGAGAAGATGTATTTTTACTGGCATGGTAGTCGAGCACTAGAACGGGTTGACACAGGGTAGTGTAGAATCTGCATCTTTTGAGGATTTTAAGACTCAGCTAGCCAAAGTCACAGTGACCAGATCTCATGTTGGCAACAGTCCTATTTCAGGCTGGACATTGGATCAGATGACTTCTGAGATTTCTTCCAAACAATATTGCTATGATTCTATGAAGTGAAGGAAACCAAGACCAAGACAAAAAAAACCCTCCAAACATGGATGGACAACTTAGATGTAAATCAAAACAAAGGAGACCTCCATCCTTGTACTGACCTGACAGTGCAGGGTCTCAGGGTTCTTCTGGGTTTGCCTTGGTCTGAGCTGGTTTTACATTGTTTGAACAGCTGGCTGGTGGCCAAGTGACCAATGAGGCCTCACCTGCTTCAGCTGAAGCTCTATGAATGCCATCCATGGTAAAGATTTATGTCAGTCTAGCTGACAGATGTTGAGAAGGAAGCAGACTGATGAGAAAACATATAAAATAGCTTCAGGTGGACCCCAGGACTAAGGACCAAGAAACCTGCTCCATAAACACCATCCTCCTCTTCCAGTGAAGAATGCAGGAGTGATGATGACAATTTGTTGTAACTGGAAGCAAGAAGTAAGGGCTGGCTGCTCCGTATGGGAAGGTGAGCTGAGTGCCAAAAGTCACAGCAAGACAGGCCAGAGAAGTAGCCTCACCTGCAAGAATCCAGGATGAGGAGCCAGAAAATCAGGGTCAGGATCAGGTCTGGCAAGAGTAGTCAAATTTGTGATTCTGCCCAAAGACAATGAAGGCTGTTATTATCTGTATTTTCTTATATTTTTTATTGTTTATTTTTTAAGTTTTTAAATTTAATTTCATTTTAATGAGTCATGATAATAATTACTATTACTAATTATAATTATATATTTATAAATTCTTAAAATTATAATTCAGATACAGGAGTATTCCAGACTCAGATTTTTATGACAGAGTGACTAAAGACTGCAAACATTTGGATGGGTCATTTATCATTTAATTATGCATATGTGGTAGGTTGACCTTGGCTGGATGCCAGGTGCCCACCCAGCCACTCTATCACTTCCCCTCCTCAGATGGACAGGGAAGAGTAAATATAACAAAAGGCTCGTTGTTTTGATAAAGACAGGGAGATCACTCAGAAATTACCATCACAGGCAAAAAAGACTTGACTTGGGGAAAATTAATTTAATTTATTACCAATCAAATCAGACTGGGGTAATGAGAAATAAAACCAAATCTTAAAACACCT